>NW_028279193.1:0-46979 GCF_059751315.1 Micrasema longulum | reverse complement strand
TCATTTTGGACATTTGATGTTTTCAAAAGAAGGCCTTCCACTGTTCCGATAAAAGCCTCTGAAGTATAACCTTTCCATATATTGGTTTTTTTCTATGGGCTGGAAATGATATCAAAAATAAAAAAGAATTTAAAGTTCTCTGGAGAAACGTCTACAAAAAATGAAATTTCATATAATATACCTTGTCCTCTTTGGACAGGAGATCAGCCAGAGGCCAGCGGTGGTCCTTCTTCAGCTGTTTCCGGGCCTCCCTCCACGTCAGCTCCGGGTTCCTCACCAAATCTGCGAGCAAGGCGTTGAAATGCTGCCGACAAGTGCAAACATTCTATTTAGCATATCGCACCTCGAGCGTAAAACCGGAGAATATTCAAAGCTGCACAAGCTTCTTAATCATACAACAACAAACCATCACGCCGTTTCTCCGCAAGGGTAGGCAGAGAGGACTGAACGCCACATCACTCTATCTTTGCATGCGGATCGTGCATGTGCGACGATTATTCCGACTTTTGACATGTCCATCTTCAAGTATTTGTTGGATTTAGTCATGCCATGTCTTTCTCGGTCTTCCTGTATTTCTGCATCCATCAACATTCGCATTGTAAATATTCTTAGCCGTTCTTTTGCTGTCCATTCACTCTACATACTGCTCTACTCCAAACCAGCGCAGAGCTCCTTTCTTGCTTTTCTTGAGCTCCTTAATCATCATTGTTATTCCATGTCCGCTCCCTAGTTGGAGTATATGGTGTCCACGAAGATATTAGTTAAGATAGACTAGTGAAAAATTACAAAATATAGTCAATCTATCAGTGGCAGACGGTGATTTTATTTAGAGGTAAGCTATAAAAAAATATTTTTTATTTGCACCTACATAGTAGGTACATAATATAATTTAAGTTATATATTTCTAATTTTTCTGTAGTTTTGTGTGATACAAAAACTCTCATCTATGAAATCAACTCAAACTATGTAATCTTGTGATATATTATATTGTGTAGCTATATTATCTATTAATTCAACACATAACTTGTATAAAAGTTCATAAAAAATAGCACAATGAATTCAGTCAGTATTAGGTATTCTCATTACGATTGAAATGTCATCTGGCCGATTTGTTCTAGAAATGAATAATGCCAAAAACAGCCGCGTCGAGTGCCACATGTGTTGCGAGTCATATGTCAACAGTATAATCCCAAAGAAAAATAGTCCTCAAGAAATAATTTTTGAAATACTGTTTTCCAAATTGAGAATTTTCAAAGAATTTGTGTAATCCGCAAGTTTACTCTAGGAGAAAAATCCCGCGACTGGGTTCAAGATGTTTCTAAATATAGTACAGTTATTTGAATGAAGAAATAAGCTGGAGTAATAGGCTAGTTCCTTGGCGCTGGGCGCGCTTTATTAATATTTTTATTTATATTTGGAGAAAAATACAAATAGTTGCGATGATTTATAAGAAATATTAATAATTTGTTTGTTTTTCTGTAAATAAAGTCACCGTAAAACATTATCACGGATAGTAAAATATGATGGTAATCGCTTCTATACGCGGTTCGCCCCTGAAACCTATAGCATCATCGGGGCAACGGGACGTACCTGGACGGCCTCGTCGCGCTTGTGGAACTCGCGCTCCTTGTCGCGGTCGCGCAGGGAGGTGGCGAGCGCGCGCTGGACCTCCCGCTCGCGCTCCTTGATGGAGGCCTCTGCGCGCGCGGCCTTGTCCCGCGCAGCCTTGTCCTTGTCCTTGTCCTTCTCCTTGTCCGACTCCACTGACTCAGCACGCTCTTCCACCTACAACCGAAGTTTACAGATTATTTTATTTTTATTTTATTTTATTAACATAAACAGCAAATCTGCCTTTTACAAATATTTATAATATTAACATATTTGGCTTAGTATTTTTTTTTTAACCGTTTTTAACCGAGTGCACGTACGCTAACCTCGCACTTTATGTTTAATAAACATTAATAAACAATAAACATTTTATCTTTATAATGCAAAAATAATTAATAAAATTGATTGATATTTGTCTAAGTTAGAGTGTTTTATTTGACACCATTATTTTTTCCTCTAAATTAATCAATATGTGTATAGCAATTTTCATTTATTTTTGCCAAAATTGCTTAGCACTAAAACGGTTAAACATGAATTTCCTAATACCCAAGATTTATAAAAAAAATTCAACTAAAAATTATACAAGATTTATATTTAAAAAATTAACCTAAAAATTATGCAGCATATTCAGTAGAAAGTTTAAATAAAAAAACATTCTACAGTAAAACAACAAGAAAATCATAAGTACTGTTTCACACAGCTAGGCAAAGTGAACAAAAAACTGTGTGAAAAAAAAATTTCATTCAATCTTCACATCATTTTGAAAATGATCTTAATCTCTCCTCCTTTCCTCTTTTTTCCCGTTTCCCATTGAGTAATAGTTTTGATTTAAGGTAATTTATAGACAAATACGTTTATTTCTATTTTTATATATCTTTAGCTTTTTAATATTTTTTTTTCTATTGAATATGTTCTGTAACTTGAACTATAAAAATAAAACTTTTATTTTATTGGTTGGTTGGAAGAAATTGCCATTTGGCAATAAGCCCGCCAGCCAATGTACAAATAACACTATGCACAAAAAGCTAAATAAATTTTTAAAATGCCCTAACAAGGCGAAACACTTGTCAGGAAATTTTTGTTTTTATATTTGTAAAGATAAAATAAAGTGTTCAGTAGACGCAGATCAGTGTTTGATTTCTTGAATTATAAAAGTTTAGTATGGAATTTTACAAAATAAACACCAAATCAATTAATATATAAAAATTGACATATCTATCTCCCAAACTATAAAACTTTAGCTAGGGAAAGTAAGATCCAATAATTAGCCAATGACCTCTTCGATGTGCGAACTTGCTATGGCGGGTACAGTTCCAGTCGCCCTGTACACATTGTAAATTGTTCATAAAATAAATGGCATGTCTTTCTTATTTATTTATTTATTGACACTTTATATACATATACAATAAATATACATATAAGGGCGGGCATATTGCCTTAAGGCAATTTCTTCCTACCTACCCAAACCGTTCAGTTTGAGAAAATTATAAATACATGGACATATTGAATCTTACAATTTTATACAAAAATTAAAAGCAAAGATTAACAAAAATAAATATATGTATAAAAAAAAAAATAACACTATACTATGAAGAGAGGAGAGGGGATGGGAAGGAAAGAAGAAGGATAAAGGAACAATTTAAATATTTAGATAGTGACATTTCAATCTCGACTTAAATGTAAATAAAGAAGGGGCGTCTCTAACATTAGTGGGTAGATTATTCCATAATCGAGCGGCTACTACTGTGAAAGAGGAGGCAAAAAAATTAGAGCGATGACAGGGTATTAAAACTTTCTTCATATCCCTCTATTTCTACATCCATCAGCATTCACTCGCATGGTGAATCTTTTTGGCCGTCCTTTCCACTGGCAAATACATAAACAAATTTATAAATGAATACGTGTAAAATGTATCAGCAAATGTAATATTAAAGTGGGACTCACGTCGCTGCCGCGGCTCTCCTTGCGCGAGGCCTTGCGCCCCCCCTCCCTCTCCTCCCGGTCCTTGTCGCGCTCCTTGTCCTTCTTCTCCTTCTTGCTCGACTTACCCTCGCTGCGATCTGCACACGGAGACACTTTCATTAACCACGCGGGAAATTTAAAGCATTTTTTACATTTTTCTATTTAATCTGTTTGTTAATGATGCTGCTAATGTTTTTTCTTTTACAAAATTCTGGCTTTTTGCTGACGATAACAAGATACTTAAGCTAATTAAAAATATTGATGACTGTGTCAGACTCCAAGAAGACATAAATGCATTTCATACTTGGTGCAAAACTAATAACATGGAACTTAACATCGATAAATGCAAAATTATTTCATACCATAAATGTAAACATCCTTTTATTTTTGATTATAAACTTAATGGCCAAGTTCTTTCGATTGTCACCTCTATAAGAGATCTTGGAGTGATCCTAGATAATAAACTAACTTTTCTGGAACACTTTGATAATATAGTAAACAGATCCTTAAAAATTTTAGGCTTTATTAATAGAACTACGTCTGATTTCCAAAGTATGCTTACACTTAAAACACTTTATTGCTCTTTAGTTCGCCCTATTCTTGAATATGCATCTGTAATCTGGTCCCCTCATTATGCTGTTCATATCAAGCGCCTTGAATCAGTTCAACATCGTTTTATAAGAAAAATTGCATGGAAGATGGGATTGGAAAGAGGAGACTATTCATATTCTGATATGGAGAGGTTTTTAAGCATATCAAGTCTTGAAAAACGCAGATGCATTGCAGATATAATCTGCATGTATAAAATTATGAACTGTCTCATTGATGCCCCTGAAATTTTGCAAAAGATTCTTTTTAACGTTCCCACCCGTAGACTAAGAAATAATGAAATGCTTTTCCTCGGTCACTACAGGACCAATTATGGTGCACAGTCGCCTTTGCCCAGAATGATCAGGCGGGTGAACGATCATCAAGATCTTGATTATTATGGTGTAAGGATGTCTTTCTTTACAAATCAGCTAAAGAATCTGTATAGTTAGCCTATGCTTTTTACTTAATCTAAAAAATCTATCATCTGTCTTTGCTGCTTATTTCTGTTCCTTATATTTTTTTATTCCTTTGTAAAAATTTCTTTTAATTGTAATGTTTATAATGGACTTTGTCCGTGAATAAATAAATAAATAAATAAATAAATTTTTTTTTTTTTGCACCACAACAAATATTTTATTGTCACATAACTCTTTCATACTGATTTTAACTACCTCACATTATATTATATATTTTCGTGGGTATGGGTTTTTTTTGTCGTTCACTGAAGCGTATATTCTTTAAAATTCTTATTCTTGTTTCTAAGAGCCAAAATCACTCGCAAACGAGTGGAGGCGTATAAAAAAAAAAAAAAAAAACAGGCCAGGAGGCGTAATTACAGTGGTGATTACATCACAGAGCACCCAGGCTTGAGAAAAATCACATTTTAATGTTTGTGTTCTCACCGGGAATCGAACTCGGAACCTTCCGTGCGTGAGTCAAGCGTCTTGACCACTACACCACAGAGGCCGCTTCACTTCACCGCATTCACTTTAAGGTCCGACATTTCAATAAAAAATAATAATCACGATTTATAAACAAAAATTATAATTTCTTTATCAACTACATACAAATAGCTTGATTAAAATGACAATTGTCATCAAAAATGACGGCATAACTTTGTAGTAACGTCTAAATAGTGAATTATATTGACACACGAAAAATTATTAGTATCTGGCATGCTCCCAAGTCGGGTTCGCGTCATAGACTGCCGACGAACAGTAAACAGTCAACAGCAGACGTCCGGAATGTCGAGTATCCGACGCCTTCTGAAGTAGGCGAGCGCGGTTAAGGCTCTCGGAGGCAACCACAGTATATGGCCTAGCTCCGCTTGATGGCAGTTGTCACCGGAGTTTGTTGCGTCCATTCTCTTATTTCACATTATTGTCCTTAAAATATAGCTTGATTAGAATGACAGTTGTCAGCAAAAGTGATGACATAACTCTGAAGTAGTCTAAGGAGTGATTTAAATAAACACACTTGCTTGACATATAAATCAACATAATTATATAAAATCAGCTTTTAAACTAAAATATACCTAATTATTAACGACGTTCTTACAAGGTTACGTCATTTTGCAAAAATGTTAGAGATGGGACAAAATGATCAATGTAAATTGATCGAATAAAAAATAATTCATTTGTTGTTGTCCATGAAAAAAAGTATTAAATGTCTCATTTTTTAGTAAATAATTGTCTTAAACACACTATAATAGGCTTGTTTTTGCGTTTTTTATATCAATTTTCGGAAACAGAGTTTCATGTTTGCATGAAAAAACTGATAAAATCGAGTGTCATTTTAATCAAGCTATATTTTAAGTACTATAGGTAATAGATTTCTCTGGATTATAACTAGGTACAGCCTGTTTTAAGGCAGACATTTTTATGCAAAATAAACAATAACATGACTTCATTAATTAATTATTATATTTATGATTTAAGAATGTTTTTTAGTTAATTTCTGATTTTACTCTACCTAAACCCGGTAACCAATTTTTTACAAACAAACAAAACATCACGCCGTTTCTCCGTAGAGGTAGGCAGAGAGGATAGAACGCCATATCACTCTATCTTTGCATACAGACCTCGCTTTGTCTACATTCATACATCTTCTCATGCACGGACGCCGATTATTCCTACTCTTGACATGTCCATCTTCAAGTTATAATGTAAATACTTGCAAGAGACTCGTGTCAAAGTGGTAAGAGAATCGTGCTCCGGAAAACCCCTTCGGATACATGGACATTTTTCACGTCTCCGAGGGAGATTTTCGTTACAAGATTCTCTTACTTTTTTAACATATTATTCTCTGGATATTATGTATACTTACGTGTTACTTTTATACAGGGTATAGTTTAAACCTTGTCACATCTGAAACCACGATGATCAGTATAGGCAAGAAGACATATTAGCATGTTTAAAAATGGTTGCTTACTTCTGCCGGGGAGAAGTGAGGGGAGCGCGGCGCAGTATCAGACTCCCCCCTCCCCCTCCTCGTTTCTCCGCTGCAGAAGTAAGCAACCATTTGCTTTTTTTAAATTTAATTTTTATAAATTTTATTCGTTCTAAAAAATCATTTTAACGTGCCAATATGTATTCTTGCTCATACTGATCATCGTGGTTTCGGATGTGACAGGGTTTAATGAACACCCTGTACTTACCTAATTTTCCCTTATTATTTTAATTATTTCTATATGTATGAATTAAGATATTCCATTTTTGTAATGTACATATATATGAATAAATAAATTTTAATTGAAAATAAAAATGTGTAGTCAAATACACATTCCTTCTAGTCTCTAAACTGTTGTAGCCGAGCGTACCCTGGAGAAACTGAATTTTCAAAAACCCTGGCAGTACGCAGAACAAATCCTAGCATCTTCGATGCATTGCCACTATTATGTGAAATGTCACTCGTTAAGAGAGCTGAGCCAATTTTTAAAATTTATCTTCATTATGCAAATCACTCGCTACACAAAGTTCTACCGTATTCTGGATACACATGCAGCGGTTACCCTTGTCCTTTTCCTTGCGCCGCTCCTCCTTCAGGATGCGAATGTAGTCTCGGAAGTAGTCCTCGCGGGTGGCGGACCCCTCCACCGCCCGGCAGCGGGGGTCGGCCTCCAGCCGCTTGCGGGCCTCCGCCCAGTGCGAGTGGCGGTCCACCTCCTTGGTCTCCCGCAGCAGCGCCAGGAACTCCTTCTTCACCTGGTGCCAGAGACAAGAGAGTCAGCGACAGTCGGCGACAGCGGAAATAGAAACGCACTTTATATTCCGACGGGCAACGCTGCGCACAGAGATCCGGCGATATGTCTACGCGATCGATAGCCAGACACGTTTATTTCTTAGTGGAAATGTTTCGTAGAACGAGGGAGTTTAGTTAAAGCGCTAACTGTGTAGTTATATTCGCTAAAATTAAAATTAATTATACCTCAATACAAAACTGCTCAGTAATAAAATATAAAATGAGTGGTCGAAAAATTTTACTCAAAGTGTTTTCAAAATCCAAAATAAACACCTAAATTCAGATTTATTTATATATATGCCCAATGGGCATTTTTAAGGACATATTTATGCATAGAAAATTATTATAAAGGAAAGTAGAAAGACACAATGGTATATAGTAGACTCGGTGGGAGTGGAAGCGGGAGAAAGGTGTTTATAATTGAATTTGATTCAGTGATCGTTTGAAAGAAGACAACTTGTTATCAAAGGAATCAAGACTGTTATATTTATTGGCAGACCTGAGAATTCTGGGCATAAGGGAATGGAAACCATAGTTAATTCTATGGTTATCGATATGAAAGAGTCAGTTTTGTCTGAGGTTTCTAGTTGGGATATTTAATTTTATTGATCAAAGAGTGAGTTGAGAATTTAAAACAGGACTAGAAGGTCGGATTTATTTCAACGGTCTCGAAGAGAAGATATATTTAAGCTAGTTTCTAGCTCATTATACGTATATTGGTCTCTGGATAAGCTTCCAGCCTATCTTTCTTAAAAATCGACGTTGAACTGATTCAATATTCTCGATGTGAACATCATAATATGGAGACCAGACAACGGAGGAATACTCTAGGTGCGGGCGAACCAGGGAACAGAAGAGAGCTTTGAGGGTGTTGATATTTTTGAAGTCAGTTACGATAAACACAATTCGACGCAATTAAAGTATCTTTATATAACAGATGATTGAGAAAAGATGTTTGTAGTATTGACCAATGGGTGTGAATGGGGAAAATTGTGATTGAAGAAAAGATTAGCAGCAGTTCGCCTCATTCTCACATTTCTCCAAAGTTAAAAAAATTCAATTCAAATAATTATTTTAATAGGCGAGACATATTGCCAGATCTTTACAGACATTAAATTCACAATCAAATCAATTTGCAGGAATTTAAAAAAAAAAAAATATTTTTTAATTATTGTAAATGGGTTCAAACTGCCAATTGTTCTATTTAAAAAGTACTTTTAAGTATATTATAAATACACACGGTTTGAATATTTCTCTTGAAAATTAACTGCGTGCTTGATCCACGTATTAAAAAATCAAATAAGGCGTAACTGTCAAAGAAAGATGTATAAAAGGCGCATATGTACACATAACATGTTCTTTGTGACGAAATCATGTATGCGAAAATGCGTGGATTTTTAGTTAATAAATACGGCCATTAAATAGATTTGATTGTGGCATTACTTAATATTGTCATTAACACAATATTATACATATATTTCATATTAATTTACAAGACGTTTCTTTATGAATGCATTTTACTTAAAGGGGCAGAAAATTCGGTTTATCGTTCGAGTGTTTTCTGATTGCATCCGCGCGACCAAGTCGGCGACGAAATATCCGAGCGTGAATCGTCAAACGACGACCCTTTAACGTACAATGCACTCGCGGAGAAACAACGAACGAAGAACGTTGCCCATAGGAAATATAAGGAAGACTGCCATCCAACGTACAGATGCTGAAAAAAAAATTATGTTAAAATTTCTGAAAAACAAATTAATTAAATTTTTTTGATAATTAGGCTGAAAAAAAAATCTGAAATATTATATTAAGAAAAAATATTAGTTCACTTATATAAATGCTATTATATCAAAAGAATTTAATACATTTAAATGTCTGTATTTAAATATTACGCGTATTCGATCATTTTGCCAGTTTAATTACACAGTCAAACTAGGTTATAACGATCACGGAAATAGCCAGATCTCGGATATAATGAGGAAACATTTTTATAACGAGCTTCTTCTCGGATATACCAAACAAAAATATTGTCAATAGTTGAGCAAAAACTCTTCAATCGTTTAAAAAAAGAATTATCAGAACCTGAGTCATAAAATCCAAATTTGGTTTACATTTATGACACCATTTAAGTGTCGTTCCCAATTGGTATTTTTGCTGACAACATTGACAAATTATCACACACATGCATAGAATTAAGAATAGTCCGGAAACCGCATTCGCACATCAAACAGAAGGCGCCTAAACTACCAATAAATGAGTAGGTTTACGCTTTGACCCATTAGTTTCTTTGTAGACGTCGCTCAGTATGCAACTCCTGATTTGAATTCAACTTGTGTCCTTTTAAAGTGTAGAAATACTGCTGGGATCTTAAAGAAACAGGATGGCATCACATTTCACGTGTAATTAACAAATGAATGTGTAAGTAGCAAATGCATTACTTAAAAATAGAATTAATTTCCATCTGTCAGATTGTCGAAAAAAACAAAGTGGATATATCGTTAGTGTTGCCAGGGTAGTAATCTAATGAAAACTGGACCTCGGATTAAACAACTCTGTGGTGGACATTTGACCGACATTATCTTTAAAACATCAAATATTATTTAACATGATATAAAAATATCAGTTTTATGTAAAATAAAATTTGTTTTATATTTTAAGTTTTGTCATTCAATATTTCCGCGTGCACAATACAATTTTAGAGAATTTAACATAATGCTTTTTTTTTAACCTTACATTTGTGTTGTGATTATATTTGTTCCCACCGTGCAACATTACATGGCGAAATCACGAATGCGCGCGGCAAAAGTGGGGCATAGTGGGGGGATTTTTAGACACAGTCCAATGTATTCAAACATGATTCTACGCTCCTTCTGGACTATTCTTAAATTTATGCACATATGGTTGAAGTCCAGACTAAAAAATCCAAGCTTTGTGAACTTAGTGAGTACGGGCTAGGCATCTTTTAAAATTTACAACTTCTTTTGTAGTTTACGAATGACATTCTTATTTTGGGGGTTTTTTAAACGCTTTTCAGATTTAAAAATGTTCTATTGTCGGGGCATAACAAATAATACTACAGTCCATAAAATATAGCTCGATTAGAATGACATTTGTCAGCAAAAGTGACGACATAACTTTGTAGTAACGTCTAAGGAGTGAATTATATTGACACACGAAAAATCATTAGTATCTGGTGTGTCAATTTTTTTAATACGATGCTTGACATATAAATCAACATAATTATATCAAATCAGCTTTAAAACTAAAATAAACCTAATTATTAATGACGTTCTTACAAGGTTACATCATTTTGCAAAAATATTAGAGATGGGACAAATTGATCAATGTAAATTGTTGAAATAAAAAATAATTAATTTGATGTTGTTCATGAAAAAAATTATAAATGTCTTACTTTTTGGTGAATAATTGAATGAGTTTAAAATTTGCACGAAAAAACTGATTTCTGAACTCGATTTGACCGGTACATGGTCGGTAATCAGTAATTTTCCATCGGTAGTGACATTAGTTTGGCAGCTGTCATTTTAATTAGGCTATATTTTAAGGACTGTTAATGCTTTTCATTTATCATCACTGTCGACACAGCTTATGTTAATAACAAATATAAATCGATTTCGACTATAGTACCCAGCAGTCGATAGGCTGAGGCGAAGATTGAGTTTTGTAACTCTGTGACTAATATTATTTCATCCTTGCGCCGGCAATAATTGTTAAGCAAATGTATGTTATAAAAATTAATAAAACAACCTTTTGACAGTGGTTTTTTTTTTCGGGAAAAATATGTAATTTTATTTTGAAAAATTATTTCAGCATATTTAGTTGGAACAAAATTGTGTAATCTTAATGAGAAATTAAAAATCTATAACAGATATTGCTGGCGTAGTGACAATTTACTCTTGTTGATTGTAATATTATGCATTTTTTAAATATTGTAATTTTAGTCAGTTTGTAAATACAGCAGAGCTCCATTTATCCGGATTGTCATCAGGAAATAAAAAATAAAGAAGTTATAGTAACAAAAAAAGGGCGCTGTCACAGCAGTTTTTAACGCGTAGTTTTTAACGCGAGTCCAATTCGTGGGATTATTTCAAATAAACGAACCATCACGCTGTTTTTTCATAGGGGTAGGCAGAGAGGATAGAACGAACGCCACATCACTGTCTTAGCTATGCTATTACTAGAAACTACCTTGAATATATCTTCTCTTCAAGACCGTCGAAATAAATCCGACCTTCTAGTCCTATTTAAAATTCTCAACTCATTCTTTGATGCGCCTGAACTACTGAGCTCGATAAAATTAAATATCCCAACTAGAAACCTCAGACAAAACTTACTCTTTCATACCGATAACCATAGAACTAACTATGGTTTCCATTCCCCTATGCCCAGAATTCTCAGGTCTGCCAACAAACATACCAGTCTTGATTTCTTTGATAACAAGTTGTCTTCTTTTAAACGATCACTGAATCAAATTCAATTATAAACACCTCTCTCCCGCTTCCACTCCCACAAAGTCTACTATAAACCATTGAGTCTTTCTAATTTTTTTATTATAATTTTCTATGTATAAATGTGTCCATAAAAATGCCCATTGGGCGTATATATAAATAAATAAATACATATCTCGCTTGCTCTCATTCATACATCTTCTCATGCACGCACGCCGATCATTCCCGCTCACGACACGTCCATCTTCAAGTATTTGATGGACTCGATCGCGCCGTGTCTTTCTCGGTCTTCCCCGTTTTCTGCATCCATCGACGTTCGCATCGTGGATCCTTTTAGCCGATATTTCGCTGTCCATTCGCTCCACATGTCCAAACCGGCGAAGGGCCTCTTTCTTGATTCTGTCGATGGCGCGCGTCTCAGCCTTACACAGTTTGCGGATCTCAACATTTGCTCACCTATCGTACATCGTTTTACCACACATTCGCCTGAGGGATCGCATTTCATCTACTTTAATTGTTATTTTTTTAACTCCATTGTGAACTGCTAGTTTTGTCTCCTGCGACAAACATTTATTTGCCATGATAGATTTCAGAGCACCGTTCACCATGTTCCCGGCACACACAATCCTTTCCATCCCTAGTAAACATACTTCCCAGATACGCAAATTGTTCTATCTGATTCAGAATACCTCCGTTCACACTGATCTCACATTTAGTTATATTTTCATCCCTTTCAAAAACCATCACTTTGGATTTATCAACATTCATAAGCAAATGGCTTTTCTTGCATACATCGTAGACTTTTGTTACCAAGAATTGCGGGTCTCCTTTGCTGCTAGCAAGAAGCACGGCATCGTCAGCATACAGAAGACAGCTAATTATTTCACTTTCAATTTACTTTCAAAAATTGAAAGTAAATTGTGCTGTGTGGAGGTCATAACTATCAAGTTGTAAAGTTGGCAGGGCCAAACACCGTTCTGGCCCGCAACGCGTAACCCGACGCAACGTCAGCTCGGACAAATAATAAATTCAATTGTAATCCACCTTTCTCATTTAACCTAAAATCAATTAAAACCCATCCAAACAGTGCATTTTTATTAAAAACATTGATTTCTAAATATCCGGATAACGTCTGACACGATCCGGATAATTGGAGCTTTACTGTGTACCCAAAAAAAATCTGTACAAGAGTTTAAATTAATTAAATAAATAAATTTGAGCGTGATAAAATGTTTTGAGACAATTATTAGACAACCAATCGGTATCGCAACTGAGATGAAGAACATTTTTGTCAAAAAGTTTAAGACATCAAAATTTAAATTTTCAATGTGTCAAGATTTGCGTAGAGTAAGTAAAGGTTCGGGAGAATCTTACCGACTACGATAAAGGTTTCGCAGCAATTTAACGCTAATCACTAGAATCAATAGATGGATGAATCGAAAAAAAAAAAAAAAAACGTTCTGAGATGTTGGTACAAAAAGCGATCACTCGACACAAGTCTGATGCATCAACTTTCCTTCGCAAGAATGTTCACCGTCTCACTTGAAAGATAAGTGGATACCAATATGCACATAAATAAATGGTCATAGTATTATATTGTATTTTGTGACTGACCGAAATTTCGGCTTCTGTTTTAGTTTCGGACAAAACTGATAACGAAACTAACAATGTTTTGAGTATGTCCAAACGTTTGCAGACAGGCTGGATTTCCCCTCTAGGGAGTTATTTAGATATAAATTTGTCGCAACGGAGATGGAAAACATTTTTGAGAAGGGAATCGGCTGGTATAAGTGGCCACTTTACACACTGTGTAACATTCACCATCCTGCCCATGTTTAAACGGCCACATTTCCTCAACTCTTTCATCTGTCGACTTTTGTGAAGTCAAGGATTTTTATTATATACATTCAAACAAAACATTTAAGTTTGTAAGTGAAAATTCTTGATGGAAGTTCATTGTAATTTATTATATAAATAAAAAACGAGTGATACTTTAATCCACAACTCATTAGTTAACCCAAAAAAAAAAAGATTTTTTTTATAATGATCCTTAAGATAAAAATAACTTTATTTAATTTACTTTCATATAACTTTGAATTATCTATCCTTACCTCTGTTTTGTATAAATACTTTTTTTTTTTTCATTTTTTTTTTTTGCACCACAACAGGCCAGGAGGCCCAATTACAGTGGTGAATTACATTACAGAACAACCAGGCTTGAGAAAAATCACATTTTTTAATTTTTGTGTTCTCACCGGGAATCGAACCCGGAACCTTCCGTGCGTGAGTCAAGCGTCTTGACCACTACACCACGGAGGCCGCCAATATGTTATTTTATGCTAATTCAAAATTCTTTTTTCGTTTTTTTTTATTTACACATAAAATAATTTTAGCATGCTGTTTTTAAATCAAATAAAAAAACAGATTACATAATATTGTTTGAAAAAATATTTTTACTGAAATCTTTGAAAATAGGTTAAAAAACATTGTCACCGTTTTTGCAATTTTTCTGGAAGTATATGTACACTACAGTGTAGCAAATCAATTGTATTTTTATGTAATTCCTATTTTTTCCATATATTTTTCGTTTCCTCACTTTAGCGTTTTCCTCGGTTTTACACTTTTTTTCTTGCTCCCTTGAAAAACGTAAAAAGGGGGTTTTACTGTATATAAAAACCCATTTTAATTAAATTAATTAATTATGGATAATTTATATAGCGCCATTTTCGTAATAAAATACCTCAAGGGCGCTTTACATGGTGATTCTATTGTTAAGTTAATTTAATTGAAGCTTTTAAATTTGTAACTTAATTAAAATAATTTATTTCGTTGTCACGTGCTACGGAATTATTCAAATGATTTAGAGAACAAGTGGGTTTTAAGTTTTTTCCGAAACATCACTTCACTTTCACAGCCTCGCACCTCTGCTGGGAGAGCATTCCATGCCATAGGGCCTGCGACCGCAAATGCGCGTTCACCAAATTTAGTGCGCTGTTTGCGTAGAGGTATAATAACTTTTCCTCTCGCCGTGGACGTAGCTGATCTAAGCGTGAGACGCCTGTCAGCTAGTTCATCTGGAATGCATAGTTCCCTTAGATATTCCGGAGCCGAGTTGTGCAGTGACTTATACATAAGCCAACAGAGTTTGTATTCGACCCTCTGTGGAAAACGTAGCCAGTGTAGTTCCCGAAGTAGTGGAGTGCAGGCCAATGACAAGTTATAAGCCCTGTAAATGCCTAGACTTCCATATACTCTTCTCAAAAATGTTTTCTATCTGTGTTGCGACAAATTTAAAAGTTAAAAGTCACTTCAGAACACCCAAAATTAAGCGTTCTCATTATTAAACGTCATTCTAATAAGTGTTTAATAAATAAATTAATAAAATACACGATGAAATAAAAGGCATACATTTCACGGGAGCGTAATCCGACACATCCCGACCGCAGGTTTCGGCCGAGCCAAAGTTTTAATTAATTTTCGTCCGAAACTGATCAAAATCGAAACTCCGGTCGGTCACTGACTTTTTGTAGATACATATTTCTAAATTTCAACAATATTATAAATACGTCCAAATCGTTGTAGACATGCTTAGATAATTTCACAGAGATGGAGAACATCTTCAATCGACGAAATACGGATGTTCACGCGAAGACAGAATGCTGAATGTTACATGGCATGTAAAGCCGATGGCAGGTCATAAGCTCTGTGAATGTCTAGATATTTCGTTCATAAAGAAGTTCTCCATCTGCATTGCAATGTCTGTCAATCCACAATTTAATTTCGATACGATGTATGAATCGAACACCTCGGTTTAGTTATGAACTTTCGAAGACGCCAAGACAGGCGAAAGCGCTCAACGGCCTAAAGAACAGTCAATTTAAACCGAGGGGTTGGATAAAAAAATATGTAATTTAAAAATTTGTAAAACATTATATTTTGTTTAATCTATACATTTGTAAGAAAAACATCTTACAGAGTAAATTCGTTTTGTATTTCTTAAAATATTTAAATAAAGCTGTAAAAAATGAAAATTACATTTGAAATTCAACAATTTTTTCAGTGTGCCCATATGTTTATAGACAGGCTGGATTTCACTCCCTGGGGAGTCGGTGAGATCCAAATTTATTGCGACAGAGAGGAAAAAGAAGTCTAGGCATTTACGGGGCTTATGCCCCGTCACTGGCAGGTTTACATGGCCAATTTGCACACCTCATTTGCCAATCTGACCCATATCAATAAAGGTTTCGGCTCTTTTAATTTTTTAATTCGCGAGTCGACAGACGTAAGAGTCAGGGTAATGCAGGTGTTTAAACACAGGCAGAACGGTGAATGTTACACTTAAACATGCCGGCGACAGGTCTTAAGTCCTGTAAATGCCTAGACTGACATATTCCCATTTTGTAAAAAAAAAATCCTTCTCCATCGCGATGAATTTGGACATTTGAAATTCTCCGTAGTTCCGTGCGAATGTCGCAAATCTGCCATGTTCGCGAGGTTTTCGTGAAGAGCACGCGATGTGTACATGGGTAACGTGACCAAATCACGCCCACGCAGATCGTACCACACTCAACTTGCATACAAAATATATTGAAATGATTTTTACTACATTATGCAGATTTGCAACGATCGCACGGACCTAACAATAATATAACCTAACAAATATATTTTTTAAAATATTTATGATCAGTGGAAATTTAAAAGCAGTCACGGAAGTAAATTTATACCGAAATGCTAGTACAGTACCCGGCAGTAAATAGAATACATCAAGCTTAAGAAAGATACCGCTGACTTTGTAGAGCATCGTCACTGTCGCACGAGTCAAGTTTCTGTATGAATGACAAAGACGACGCTCTACAAAGCCGACTAGGCCGGCAGTCTCTTTCTTAAGCCCAATGTCCTTTATTTAATGCCGGCTACTGCATCTTATCGCTATAAACTTTTAGTTACACTATCAGCATTTATAGGCCGCCTCTGTGGTTAAGACGCTTGACCCGCGCACGGTAGGTTCTGATCGGGTTGTGAGAACACAAAAGTTAAAATGTGATTTTTCTCAAGCCTAAGTATTCTGTGTTCTATTCACCACTGTAATTGGGCTTGTTTGTAGGATTTGTAGGAGCTGTAGGATTTTATGCACGCGGTTAGCATGGGAGCTCCTACCCAGTTGGAGGTTGACAGAAAAAATGATGTTGACATTTTATTACACGATGAATAAATAAGAGTAACGTTACTGAGCACTGAACTGAATTACATGTTGTATGAACTGAGTGTATGAAGAATTTAACTGATGGGATTTTGAGGTTGTGTACTAATTCCATGTTTCTCAGCGATTTAACATCTGCTCGTATCAGCAGTGTGCTAATAGTCAATGGAATGTTTGATAATTAATTGTTTACATACAGGAAATGTGTGATTTCATTTCTGCATTATTCTTAACATGATAGGTCAGCTGAAAGTGGGCATTCATCACAAATATATATATATATAATATGAATATATTAGTTTGTCTGTGACTGGGCGGATGAAGAATACAGTTCTGTAAGTGAAATAGACCAGAATCCTGGACAAGTGTTTCCCACTCGATGGGTACTCTCAGGTAAAAACCCTGAAAAGGGAAATTGAGCGGAGAATAATTCATCTCGTGCAATGGTTTGCGTATTTGCCAACCAAGCCGAGGTCCCAGATTCGATTCCTGAGAAAATTGCCATGGAATATTTGTTTTCTAAGATGGTTTTACAAATTTTGTAAATTTTTTAAACCATTTTACAAAATTTAAGCAATTCTTTACTAAAACAACTCCTTTGCAATATTTTCCCAAAATTAATAGGGACGATTCCTGGCTACGGAATACATTTTCGGCGACAGATAAAGTAGGCTTAAGTGCAAATTGTGGTTAACGCGTTTGCGTACCATGCTCGAGGCCCCGAGTTCATTTAAATTTCCACTGATGCTGGTCCAGAGGGGACGTCTTTGAATTTGTTGTACATTGGAATTAATTCACAATTAAATGGCTTAAAAATCATAGCTACACAGAAAAACATTAGAAATTAGAGTTGTGAAGAAATGTGAAAGTTTAGAATTGGCAGAGTGGTGAATCGATCACTTAACGTAAGCTCTGTAAATGCCTAAACTTCCATATCCACTTCATCTCTGTAGAGACATCGCAAGAGAAATTGTACAAACATAAAACAAATTTCTAATCAATGAGGAAGTTGAGTTTCAATTTTTTTTTTTTATTACTTGATTTGTCGATGATAATTGAAGTAAAGAAAGGAGCTCAGCGTCGGTTTGGGCATGTAGAGCGAATGGACGGTCAAAAAGATGTATGCAGAAAACGAGGAAGACCGAGAAAGACATGGCATCGCATGACCAAATCCGAATTGAAGTGGGTATTTTTGGCGTTTGTGGAGTGGGTTCAAAGGTGGGACTCGTTGGGACCCCTCGATCTTGACCGAGATAAGCCCCTGGCCTACTGCACCTGAAGACGACAGATATATGGGAGGAATGGATCCGTGCTGGTCGAGGTGCGGAACTCATGTATGTGCCGTTTATGTCCCGATCCAACGGAAGGTGGGGGTAATAAATCCTTGACAATCAGAGGAGTCACCGGACGTGTCTGGGGCCAGACATTTTTGATTGCAGGTTGCCCTGTCAAAGGACATATTTTGCCGAGGACTTGCCTAAGCACGGAATATACGTCTCCTTTATTGCTTTAGCTTGATGAGGTAAAATTCTTCAATAATCACAATAGGTATGAGTGTCTTCAGGTAAGCCCGCTGCTTACCTGAAGACACTTGGGTGTCACCCGGGGGTGTTCTGGTGCCCGAGAGAGTAGAAACTAACGTTTCCTGTCACTGTCGACATAAAGGGGGTTTGGACTGGGTGATGAATTTATTTATTTATTTTGTTTATACTTCCCCTTGCAGATGATGAGGGGGGGGAGGGGTTTAGAGCGACAGTGAAAGTTGTAAATGTAAATACAGGTAAACGTCATTTTGCACCGATTTACAATCACGCCGGTTGGTGCCGGCGTGGGATTCCCGATTCGGCCGACATCAGACGACAGTAGGCGCCGTGATTCTAATAGCAGACACACTTTCACACGTTGTTTTATTCTATTACCGTGTACGCCAGCAGCCTATTGTGTGTGTGAAATTGTTTCAGAGTTAGTTTTAATTTTGTTGTTAAGAAAAATAAAAAGGTATGATTATATTTTTAATTTTATTATTATTAAAATTAGAAATTAATTTACATACACAAAAATAAGGATTAGGCATTTGATTTAAGACACATATTTGTTTTATAATCATTCTATCATGATAAATGTCAATGTTAACAAACTTGCAAGAGGGTTAAATGATATAGGATGTGGATTAAATAAACATGCTAGATTGTTCTTAGAATTTTGCCACGTAATCTAACCTTCCATTATATTTGGGTTCATTTTACGCTGGAACGGAACCCCCATGTAAAACGACGTTTACCTGTATTTGTTTGCGCTTTTCCTTGCCGAATTTGGCTAGTAGAGGAAGAAATATTAATTATAATTTAGACTGAAAATATTATAACTTTGACTAGAAATAATCCAAGCAATTGTCTATGAATCTTCCATAGTTCCGATTAAAAATCTCTCTTTGGATGTTTTTGGCACAATAAGAGATGGGTCAAAAAAGTTGGCACTCAATTTCCTCATTGTTTCAAGTTATTTTTGTACATAATGTCGAGAATGAACTGGGAACTCTGAGTTTCTCTGAGTAGACTAGATTTTCGGATTGAGAAATTTATATCGATAGCCCTGTTCATTAGTAAAACAAAGTCAAGAAGCGACTGGAAAATAGTGTTCTATTCAAATGATCGCCTAAGATCAAATACTGTGATTTAATTTTAATTTAATAATTTTACAGAAAGGGCGGGCAATTATTCCGTCAAAAAGATTTTTTTAAATATAAAATTGGACCTATTCTCAAAGCTAATTTTTTCAGACATGCCATACAAATGAGTTGAACCATCGATATATATATATTTATAAATTAATATACATGATATTAACTAAGTTATTTTGAATGCTGTTTCAAAGTTTTCACATCGTAGTTTTTGAATCAACGGCGTACTGTGATAAAAAGATACAAAAAAGTTGCGCTTTGGAAGGTTACAAAAAAGTTGCGCGTTGGAAGGTTACAAAAAAGTTGAAGGGTTACAGAACAGTTGTGATTCTAAAACCGGGCTATAATCCCGTGATCAAAGATCCGAGGTTCTGACCACAGCTTGGCGTCGTTGTACACGTCTACATAGTTTGAAAATGCCAGTAAAATTGTGATTTTCTTACTGCCGCTTCCCAACAAAAGACGTAGCTAATATTTTGAGAGATGACGCTTTTTAATATTTGTCAATTTTATGCTAATTATATAAATAAAAACACAGTACGTCAGTACAGTAATACTGTGTCATTCTTTAAAAAAATAAGACATAATATCATTTTTCATACTGAAATATTTTTTTATCAACGTTTGCCTGATATCAAATGGTCAGAAATTTCTTCTAGAACATTACCTATTATTTGAATAATTTTGTGATTTTTGTCAAAAAGCTGCCTATTTTCTTATAGTGGGCCGAGACATGTGTAAAATGTAATATTCAAAGTGAGCACATATAGAGAAATTGAAAAATGCCATACGTTCATATGGATGTAACCGCCTATAGGCAGAATAGTGAATGTTACACAGTAATCGTTTAGCCTAGCCAATAACAGATCATAAGATCTGTAAATGCATAGGCTTCATTTCTATAATGTCTCATATTGTCACTTCCTTATCTCAAAAATGAAAGTTACCGAGTGGATAGCGTATCTTTGTAATCGCTCCGGTGAATGACACCGTCACGGCGAAGGTGTGATTCCCGCACAGGAAAAGCTCTTAAGGAGTTTTAATAATAACGGGACGATTGTAAGCCGTCGATTCGCAAGTCGGGAGGCGAAGCGTTCGAAACAGCACTCGAGCGACATTAGAATGGATGCTTGCGATGACGCGTCCTTAATGACTGACTCGCATAAGGTTGATCATACATTACATTGTGATCGTCAAGCCGGCCGTCGGTGAGGGAGAGGCAGCGGCTCGCGCGGGCGCCCGTTCGCTCGCTACGCCGAGTCCTAAGGCGCCCTCGCTCCGACCGCGCGCCGAGAACTCCAAAGCTATTCATTCATATATATACTTGGGCTGTGATTAATCCGAATTGAACACATGCGAAACGCAGACCTTTGCTGCCAATCGATTGGGGAGACCACTACACTGGTGTGAGCACAAACAATATATGCGTGTAATATTAGATTTCTACGTAAAAAAAAATAATTAAAAATACCCAATTGGTCCCGATGATTTCTGAACGCATTTCAAATCAATTTATTTCCATCATTTTGTAGCGCAAATGAGTCATAGAGTTGCAAAACTCATTCCTGAGTCCTATATTGTCATCTTAGTTGCCGAAAGAACCGAGTCACAATATCATTTAGAAATAAATGAGTTGTTAATGAAAAATACATCTTCATTTCACACCCCACTGTCATAAGCCTAAATTTGGCTATTTTTCAACAATGTTTGAGTACGCCCAAATGCTTGCCGACTGGCTGGATTTATTTATTCATATTTAAATTTATTTCAACAGAGAGGGAAAACATTTTTAAGAAGGGAATATGGAAGTCTAGGCATTTGCAAGATTTATGACCTGACATTGGTTGGCTGGTTTAAGTGGCCACTTTACACACTGTGTAACATTCATCATTCTGCCCACGTGATAAAGGTTTCGGCTCTTTTACTTCACAAAAGTCAACAGACGGAAGAGTTGAGGAAATGTGGATGTTCAAACATGGGCAGCACGGTGAATGTTACAGTGCGTAAAGTGGTCATTTAAACCAGCCAATGACAGGTCATAAGCCCTGTAAATGCCTAGACTTCCATATTCCCGTTTCAAAAATGTTTTCCCTCTCTGTTGAAATAAATTTTAATTGGCTATTTTTAGTTATAAATGCAGTTTAATAAAAAAAAAATAATCTCAGAACACTTTCGTGTCTATGATTTTTTTCTGAGAGATATTATTATTTTTTTTTAAAAAAGGAAATATTTGCAATTTTATTTTTTCCCCAAATATTTCGATTTTGACGACATTTTCAATGATAATAAAGTCGGGGTCAAGTGGGGTTCGAACTTCTGACCTCTGATCCGCGAGGCCGCAACGCTAGCCAAGGGACCACAGCCCAATTCGTAAACATAACTCAAACTTAAGTATTTTTCAATATAACAAAGAACACTGAAGTAATTCTGATGCTACGTGTTCTGTCAAATGATAAAAGACCATTAAATTACTGGGCATTAAAATGACAACATTCGTCGAGTTACAAGAACTTGTAAATTTAGAAGTCCATTTTTGATCTGATGCAAAAAAGCCGAATGAGACATACCGCAGAGTACTTTGGGGGGGGCGATTTATTCAGCTAGTCGGCAAATTCCAAATTGATGCAAATGATATTTTATCACCTGGGTCTTTTGGCGTGACGACAATACATACGAAAAATTACAAAGACAAATTACCTCGCAAGGATTATGTGAAACAAATTTGTCTTTTTCTATACAAAATTCAACCAAGGAGCGCGTTTCGCAACTCTACGACACGATTCATAAAACAAAGCAGTTGAAATGGAAATAAGATATTACTAAGGTATTTTTCGAAAATCTTTCGTATAATTAAATCATTGTTCAATTTAGATATAGTTGTTGTGAAAATAAATAAAATTCATACTTATGGCTGAAAAAAATGCTGAAATGTTAAAGGAAGACACAAAATATTGAGTGTATAAACATGCGCACATAAAATCATAATATTTTAATCGCTATATAAAATCACGAAATTTCATGGATTTTTAAATACTGATTTGAGCATTCGTATCTATGGCGCTACGTTTTTTTCTGTGCCCAGGCTGATAAAGAATACAGTTCCGTACGTGACTGGCTCATGGCTGGTCTTCCCGAATGGGGATAATAAAAGGCAGGCGTCGACGGTCATGGCAATTTGTTTTCATATCTTAAAAAGAAGTTTTAAAAATTTCAGTTCGAGGAAATTTTAGTGATTTTTTCTTTTAGAAAAATTAACAGAGTTATGAACCGGACCCCGCTGGATCATTTTACTATAAAAATATGAAATACACTTTTTTAAATAATATTAATTACTATCTCTAAACGGCTTAGTACGAAATATGTGATTTTTAATTTATCAAAATCTTCTGTATGTCATATTACAAATTAAAAAAAAAAAAAAAATTGTAAGGAATGTGAAATGTAACAAAAGCCATAGACTGTCCCAAAAACTTGAATTGTCACAGAATCATGAATCGTCACAAAAATGTGATTTGTAACAAAAACACAAATTGTCACAAAACTCAAATCGTCACAAAACTGTAAGGTGTCCCAAAAACATGTACTGTCACGAAAACATAAATTGTCACAAAAATGTGAGTTGTCACAAAAACATGAATTGTGACAAAAACACGAATAGTCAAAAAATCATGAATTGTCACAAAAAAATGAGTTGTCACAAAAACATGAATTGTAACAAAAACACGAATAGTAAAAAAAATCGTGAATTGTCACAAAAACATGAATTGTAACAAAAACACGAATTGTAAAAAAAAAATCATGAATTGTCACAAAAACATGTATCGTCACAAAATCATGAATCGTCACAAAATCACAAATTGTAACAAAATCATGAATTGTCACATAGATATGAACTGTGACAAAGAGATGGCACTACAGCACTCGAGATGGAGTAGGGGTGGATGGTTACCTGCTCGCGGCGCAGCGATTTCTCCTCCTTCTCGCGCTTCCGCACCTCGAGCACGTACTCGTTGAACAGTCCCTCTCGCTCGCGCACCTTGTCGACGCCGCGGAAGCGCTCATCCTTGGCGTACTTGGCCGCAAGCTCGGAGAAGGAGGATCTGGCGGGAACATTGACAGATATTGTTGACCCATTTTTCTTCATACATTCTCATACAAATATTTGTATGTTATTTTATGCAAATTCAAAATTTTATTTTTGTTCTGTTTTTATTTAGACATAAAATAATTTCAACACGCTGTTTTTAAATCAAATAAAAAAAAACAGATTAGACAATATTGTTTGAAAAAATACAAAATATAAAAATATTTTTAGCGAAATCATTAAAAATAGGTAAAAAAAAATATTGACAATTTCCTTTTATCGCCCGTTTTACAATTTTTCTAGAAGTATATGTACCCTCAAGTGTAGCAAATCAATTTAATTTTTTTGTAATTCCTATTTTTTCCATACATTTTTAATTTCCTTACTTTAGCATCTTCCTTAGTTTTACACTTTTTTTCTTGTTCCCTTGAAAGACGTAAAAATACTGAAAGAGATCAGTTTGTATGTTCCCGATAATTGTACTAGAGCGAGGCAATTCGATTGCTGAATACGGCTTCTGCGGAAAACATGGATCAATTTTTCTGTGCGTGTCGGCAGTTTAGCGGCTATCTGCTTTCTATCAATTAATTTTTAACTTGTGTTGACAGTCTGGGTTACGTGATGGGTCAAACGGCCCGTAGAGTGATGCAGACTAGAATTGTGGAATAAATAAATGGACGGGATAAAGGGACTCACTTGCTGTGGACCTTGGCCTCCTCCATCAGCGCCCGGAATTGGTCCTTCCTCTGCCTCAGCCGGTTGCGCTTCTCCTTGCGCTCCTCCTCGGCCCTCTCGCGCACGTACTTGTCGAACACCTGCGCACAAAGAACAATCACACTCGCGTCCGACCGTCGCCCGTCGCCCTTCTGCCCGCACGGGAACGAGATTGTTGGTTACCTGTTTGCGCTCCTTGGAAGTCAGAAGCAGGTATCTCGAATCAAACACAATCTTGTGCAGTTCCTTCTCCCAGGTGGAGAACGCCGACACCTGAGGACAATCATTAGTGTTCCATGTTAAGACCTTTCATTTTGTTGATTTTGAGACATACAGAAAAACCTAATTTTTACATTTCTCGATTTTACATTTTTCCGCTTTGTACACCGAAAAATGTAGGTCTTATTTTTGTCCATACATTCTCATTGAAATATTCCCTCAATTAACATTAAATGTTTAACAATTAACAATTTTTATTGTCAAAATTCTCGAACGGTAGCTCAATATTACTCACCTATTGTTAGATTACAGAATACCGGGAATGAATATGCATCACATTTTGATATATTTAGTTTATCTCTGCCTAACTTAAAAAATAAAGTGACCAACATATTTTTATCAAAAAGAGCAAATCATCTTCAGAAGGTTGGGTTGGAATAGTTATAATTTGATATAATTTGATTGATTAATGTATTTTGTTATTGTATAATTTCTTTAAAATATGTATGTATTTCAAGTAATTAATAATGTGTATAGTACGAGTATATTAATATTTCATACTCGATTTTTTTTATTTTTAATCTTTTTATTTCTAAGCACTCTTTATACCACATATATGTAAATGGCAGAAATGCCGTATATAAATAAATAAATAAATGTAAAACACGTAAAACCCCAGTTTTACGTCGCAATTTTTTTATAACTCATTTGATCCGTCAAAAGACGAGCCGCGCGCCGCCGCGTGAATGGAGAATAAAATCGAGGTAAATAAAAAAATGTGTAAATTATTGTCTCAAACTAAATTCAAAGTAAGTGCAGTGCAATTGACCATTTTGTTGAAGTGTCTAATTTTGACAATTTACTAAATAGTGACATGCAGTTGACGCATGTTTAGGAAGAATTAAGTCTTCACATCAATAAATTACAATGCAGAAAATTAAAAAAAATGGCAATAGAAATATTATTTGAAGTTGTACACACATAATGTGAAAAGGAGATAGTTTAAACAGTTATCGTAAAAGTGTGAAATTGACGCGATGTAAATGACAGTTGAAATTTTGTGGTGCCATACTGAAAAAAGTGATACCATATAAATAAAATTTCCCAATATTTACGGAAAAAATCGTTACATGCATTTTACGCAAATTCAAAATGTTATTTTAGTGTTTTTAAGGTTATTAAATTAAATTAGATTATTTATGCATGTATTTTTTTAATTCAATAAAAAATAACACATTGCAGTTTTGTTTGAAAAAATACTAAATATTTTTAATTATGTATATCATTGATAAATATGAATAATCCCCAATTATGACAGTTCTTACAATTTTTCTGCAGTATATTTAGTATAGTCTTGTACATTATTATTTGTAATTATATTTTAAAGATATTAATTTTTTTCCATACATTTTTAATTTCTTCACTTCAAAGTTTTCCTTAGTTTTACACTTTTTTTGTTGATCCCTTGAAAAACGTAAAACAAGGGTTATACTGTATTTTATTTTTGCCATTTTCGTGTTCCCTTTTTTGCTATGATTTTACAAGCAGTTTATTGTGTTTTATGAACATTTATTGAAGTTATGGAGAAAGCAGCCAGCCACAGAAATGTGAAACTGAGATATTAACACCTTTGTGAAAAGAGCGAATAATCAAATCTACAAAGCAGTTGAAATGTTTTTGACTTCGACAAATGATAAGCAACGAATATATTAGTTTTTTTTTTTAAATATTACATACAAGAATCTAATTGTGTATTTGACCGGTTATAATTATTTTTAAAGTACCGTAAGATTTTTCTAGTTCTTTGAGCAATGCCGTTTTTGTGATCTACACTATTTTCCGCCGCGTAATGTTGCCAAACCGCGAACAATAATAATATGTGACAAGGGCAAAATAATAGACTGGCTATTCGACCAGGAGTTTATATATTAATAAAATTGAATATTTGTAAATATAGATATATATAAAACAGAATTGTGTAATATTCTCATGGATATTTATGTGTGTGTATATGTATGTTTGTGTATATATGTGTATATATGTATGTATGGATATGTATGTGTGCATGTACGGGTATATATATGTATGGATATGGATGAGGATGTGATATAGATATGGATATGTCAATAAATAATATTTTTAATAAAATGCTTTGTGCCTATTAAATATGTACACACTTCTGTTTTAAATTTTGGTACTCCGATTCTGTATTTATTAATTTTTTATCTTATAATTGCGTTATCATTCACTTATTTTTTACTTTTTTTTACATTTTTCTAAATATTTTTATGAAAGCATACATTATATGTACTTTTTTTCGCTCCTTATATTTAAGTTAGTAGTTTTAGAGAGACGATGAGTCACAGAGAAGGTGTAAAGATACACGGGCAAAAGGTGGATATGATAAGGTTTGCTGACGATATTGCTATGGCTGAAAGTGAAGAAGAACTGCAAGAGGCCTTAACAACTGTAAAAAGCATTCTTCAAAATAACTACAGTATGAAGATAAATAAAGACAAAACAAAGCTACTGACTGTAGGCCGAATGCAACACCAGATGAGAGTAGTGATGTCAGGAATACCACTAAAGAACACCGAGGAGTTTGTCTGCCTCGGGAGCAAAATAACGTGGGACGGTCGGTCTAAGAGCGAGGTCGACAGCCATATACATCAAGCTAGACTTGCATTTAATAAAAGGTCAAAAATAAATAAATAGAATCAAATAATATAGAAACTAAGAATACTCCTAATCAAGACCTATGTATGGAGTATCTTGATGTATGGTTGCGAGACATGGTGCCTATCTGAAAGAGATAAACGGAGACTAGAGGCTTTTGAGATGTGGTCCAATAGAAGACTACTAGGAATTTCCTGGAGAGACCACATTACAAATGAGGAGGTTCTCCAAAGAATCGAAGGTGGAAGGCACCTGCTCTTGACCTTGTCCGAAAGGCGAGCGAGATGGATCGGCCATGTAATACGTCAAGAAGGCCTCCTGCATGTCATAATGGAGGGGACGACCGAGGGGACAAATTCTAGGGGACGCCCGCGCCGAGAGTACCCGGAGGACCTATTAGAGGACGTGCGCTGCTCATCATATGTTGACTTTAAAAGAGCCGCACAAGACAGGGAGGAATGGAGGAGAAGAATGAATGTAATTGCTGCCAGCCAATCCCAGGATTGAGACCAGAGAAGAAAGAAGAATTATTATTATACGACTATGTAGTGCTATCATATGATTCAATGTAAAGGATCTTTACCGACAAGACATATTAATTGGCTTGGTGAATCCAGTAAAAAAAATAATATATATATTTTTTAAATGTTGAAAAAATAACTAAAATGTAATATTGTATGTAAATAATAAATAAAAAAAAATAAATCATAACACAAATATAAGATAATTTTGGGTTATGTTATTTTTTACCACAAAAAAATATTATTCTGACTAGACTGTAAAAAAAGAGGTACTTTTATAAGGAAAAAAAACATGACTCAAAAAATCACTGCTCGAGCGCCATAATCCACGAAAATACATTTGTATGAAGAAAAGTCAGCCCGGGTTTCCTCTTTAGCTGCTCGCTAAAAATTAAATCAATGATAATAGCTACCTCCTTCTCTGCGAGCATTTCCCGGAAGGAGCGGACGCGCGTGTCGAGCGGCACGCTTGCCCGCTCCCGCGCGGCGCGCACCTCGGCCTCTATGGCCGCCTCCTTGCCCGCGTCGATCGTTCCGGCCACCTTCTTCTCCGGGAGGGCTGCAACGACAATAAATATTACACAGTGAACTGATTTAACAGCGGCCAGCGCGTCTGCCTAGCATCTGAGTGGTTTCGAGTTCAATTCAGGTTGCAGTGAAATATTAACAATATTTGAGTTTGTCCAAATGTTCGTAGACAACAGACTGGATTTCACCCCCTCGGGAGTCGTAAAGATTAACAAATTACAACAGGGATGGAGAATATCTTCAATAAGGGAATATAGAAGTCTAGGCATATACAGGGCTTATGACCTGTCAGCACTTTAACTTCACTAATATCAACAAATGGAAGAATTGAAGAAATATGGATGTTCAAACATAGGCAAAATAGTGAATGTTGCAGTGTGTAAAGTGGCAACTTAAACCAGCCAATGACAGGTCATAAGCCCTGTAGAAATGTGAAATATTTACACAAAAGTCGACAGACAGAAGAGTTGAGGAAACGTGGATGCGTAAAGTGGCCACTTAAACCAGCCAATGACAGGTCATATGCCCTGTAAACGCCTAGACTTCCATATTCCCTTCTCAAAAATGTTTTCCCTCTCTGTTGCAACAAATTTTCATATTTACAACTCGTTGGAAATGGCCACCAAAATTGAAATATTTGGGTAAATTACAAAAATGCTAATATTTTTACTTTTCAAAAAAAAAAAACAATTACTTCTAAAATATATTTAAATGCATCGGAAAGGAAAAAGTTACCAACGGAATTTATTAAAAAGACAAACGAATTATGTTGCGTGCATGAAACCTCTAAAACACAAAAATCTGATTTTTGCCTGTCTGAGGACTTCAAACTTTCAAATTGCAATCTCACAAAATGATGCTCTTTGGGTTAGCGACTTTGCCTGAGCGGTGAGAATATATACAGAATTGCGTTTGCACGAGACGTGATATTATTTTTAATTAATGGTTCTTTCAAAGACCACATTACCACTGGAATATTAAGTTGCTAAAGCAGTTGAAAATTAATTACAAATTTCCAGCGCTGATGCTAATCATTCCATCAGGAGTGACTCACTCGGTTCAATTTTCCCCTTCTTCAGGTCGGGCTCGCTGTCCTCGTCGCTGTCGCTGGCCTTGGGCGCGGCGGGCGCCGGCCTCTTGGCGGCGGCGGCCTGCGCGGGCGCCGCCCCGGCCGCCTGGGAGGCCGCCGTCCCGGCCGCTTGCGAGGCCGCTGTCGCCGCGGCCGCCTGAAAAGAGATGCAGCTTATTGAATACGAGGATAAATAAAATATTGGGTCAGTAATTTAAAAACAGGAATTTGACACCTTAGTCATTAAAATATAGCTTGATTAGAATGACAGTTGTCAGCAAAAGTGACGACATAACTTTGTAATTATTGTTATTGTATTGGTATTTTTCCTATAGAACAAACCTTTCGAACTTTTTCAAAGATGGTGAATGGTAATTATATTTATTTATTCATGCATTTCATAATATTCACCGTTTTTTGTTCACTTTGCCCAGCTGTATGAAAGAGGACTTATGATTTTCTTGTTGTATTACTGTAGAATGTTTTATTATTTAAACTTTCTACTGAATATGCTGTATAATTTTTAGGTTATTTTTTAAATATAAATCTTGTATAATTTTTGGTTAAATTTTTTTTTATAAATCTTGGGTATAAGGAAATTCATGTTTTTAAAAAAATTAAAAAAATATTAAGCCAAATATATTAATATGATAAATGTTGGCAGATGTGCTGTTTATGTTAATAAAATAAAATTAAAATAAAATAAATAAAATAACGCTCGGCCACACGTTGCTCTCCAGACTCGGCGCCTTCAGATTTCCATTTGTTTCAGTAGATGCAGAAAGCACTTTCCGGAATACGCTTCACTTCAGTCCGAGGCATCAAAAATTAACTCCGTTCGTTCTTTGATTCAAGAGACGACCGGTTTTTTCAGGATAGCATAGAACTTCCTCCTTCTCCGGACACCGCCATTAAATGTTCGACCACAAGGCGACGCTTTAAACACGAATAATATCTGCAGTCAGTCACCTGGCTGTCGGCGAGGGCCTCGGGAGGGTTGCCGACGGCTCTGTCGACGTCGGCGCGTCCGGCGAGCTGCTCCGGCCGCTCCCACACGGACGAGTGCGCCGTGGGGTTGTAGAAGAAGACGCGCCCGTCACCTGTCCACACCACACACCTGATGAGAGGACAAATCCATAATGTAAACGCGTTAAACAAATAAATATTATTGTGGCATGGTATTTATTTCATCTAAATTTGTTGGAAAAGAGAGGGAAAACATTATCGAGAAGGGAATACGGAAGTCTAGGCATTTACAGGGCTTATGACCTGTCATTTGCTGGTTGAAGTAGCCACTTAGTGAAGTAAGAGAGCTGAACATTCACCTACTAGGCAACGCACGAAAATAATTTTCCAATTTTTATACTTCTTTTTTTACGTGTAAAACTAAAGAAATTAAAAATGCATTTAAAAAAAATAGGAATTACATAAAAATAAAATTAATTTGCTACACTATAGTGTATGTATACTTCTAGAAAAGTTATAAAAACTGTGATAATTGGGGATTGTTAATATTTTTATGACTATTTTCAATGATTTCACTAAAAATATTTTTATATTTTGTATTTTTTCAAACAATATTATGTAATCTGTGTTTTTATTTGATTTAAAAACAGCATTTTGAAATTATTTTATGTGTAAATAAAATAAAATTTTGAATTTGCATAAAATAACATACAATATTTTTTCCCCTAAATGTTGGGAAATTTATTTTATTTATACGGTATCACCTTTTTTTCTATGGCATCACTAAAAACAACTGTCATATAGATCGCTGCAAAATTGTTTCACACTTTTATGACAACTTTTTAAATGTTCTATTTTATAACTTTAAATATTTCTATTGTTATGTTTTAAACATCGCAATTTAATGATATTAAAACTTTATTTTTTCTAAACGTTTGTTAACTGCGTATCATGAATTGTACGAGTCAATATGACTTTTTTGTTCAAATGAAAACTAAGACTAACCCTAAAGGAAGACACTTAAACAAAAAGGTCAATTACACTGCACCTGCTTTGAATTTAGGTTAGGACAATAATTTATCCTTCATTAGTTGTTTGCCTGTTTTTATTCTTCAAATTACGAAATAATTTTGGCTTATTTGGCACATCAAATGAATTCCGAAATTTACCTTGACCGGGTTTAGTCGTGACCGACATCGTCAGACTGGTGGGAGACTAAACAAATTTCAACAACAAGCCGGGGTCGTACATCATGATTTTATATAATTATGGAAATAAAAGAATTTAAATTAAAATTATTAAGTATAAAGTAATTACAATTGTATGAATTTCAGTTTTGTTTGAATGTATATAATAAAATCCTTGACTTCACCAAAGTCGACTGATGAAAAAGTTGAGGAAATGTGGACGTTTAAACACGGGCAGAATGGTGAATGTTACACAGTGCCACCTATACCAGCCGTTTCCCTTCTCAAAAATATTTTCCACCTTTGTGCGACAAATTTATATCTAAATAACTCCCTAGGGAGGAAATCCAGCCTGTCTGCAAACGTTTGGACATACTCAAAACATTGTTAGTTTCGTTATCAGTTTTGTCCGAAACTAAAACAGAAGCCGATATTTCAGTCGGTCACAAAATACAATATAATACTATGACAATTTATTTATGTGCATATTGGTATCCACTTATCGTTCAAGTGAGACGGTGAACATTCTTGCGAGGAAAATTGATACATCGGACATGTGTCGAGCGATCGCTTTTTGTACCAACGTCTCGGAACATTTAGTTTTTTTTATCGATTGATCCGTCTATTGATTCAAGTGATTTGCGTTAAATTGCCGCGAAACCTTTATCGTAGTTGGTGAGATTCTCCCGAATCATTACTCACTCTACGCTAATTTTCACACGTTGAAAATATAAATTTTGATGTCTTTAACTTTACAGACTCTTTGACAAAAATGTTCTTCGTCTCTGTTGCGATACCGATTGGTTGTCTAATAATTGTCTCAAATCATTTTATTACGCTCAAATTGATTTATTTAATTAATTTAAACTCTTGTACAGATTTATTTTTAGCTACACAGTAAAGCTCCAATCCAGAATCCAGACATCCAGAAAATAGCTTATATTCACAAGTTATATATATTTTTATATCCCGAAATGAATAATGAATTAGCACGATCGGCTGTTGCAATAGTAAGATATATGGGTATTTACCAAGGCGTGCCGGAGATCGGTGTGCTGGATACGGGTCGGGACTTGTCCCGAACTTCCTCGGCTTCCCGAGCTTCTTCCGGTTCTGCCACTGCAACAGACACATATTATTAGCAAATCAAAAAAGCACTAGAGCGGACTGAATCGTACTTACTGGAGCCTGTAAATGAAATGAAAAATGTGACTGGAATCATATGGACACATTATTCTGTCTAATTATAAAAATCGTATCCATCTCACATTACAATTCCCATCTTAAGAACAACGAGACAAAAAGACTTGACTCATTTTTTTGTTGTTTTTTTTTACAATATACATAAGAGGTAAAACAGAGTATTAAAATTTTAAAAAAGGATAATTAGACAGCAGTGAAATACATATTAACAGTAAAAATAGTAAACAAAAGATCCCACAGAGGCATGGCCTGTTCGTGGGTATACACAAAATGTTTATGAATAGACAGGTATAATATTTTTGTGTAATATAGGAAAGAAAAAAGATTATAAGGTACTTTTTTAATGTATAGTAATTGAAAAGGAATTTAAAAAAAAAAAAAAACATAAAAATATTCCTTATTATTAAAGGGCAACAAAATATATCATAGAAAAAAATAGTTAATATCTTTAGTTTGAATCCAGGATAGTGCGTGTTTTTTAAAAGAAGGAAAATTTCGAAAGTTTGGGATCAATGAAATGACTTAAATTTATTTTCTTATTTAAAGATTCATCTCATCGTTTCTTTGAATCCCTTAAAATATATTTGTGTATATTTTTGTTTTTCCTTTTCAAAAAAATTTTATTATTATTTTTACATCTGAGCATGTTTTTCATTCTTTATTTTAATTCTTTACTTTTAATTACTTTTACAAATTCTCTTCATTTTTTTACTGTAATTTTAATTTTTAAACAACTTCTATTTATGTTTTTTTCCTTCTCTTTTCTGTACTTTAATTAATAACCTTACATATAATTACTTAATAATATGGAATCTTTGCTGGTCCATTAGTCAAGTCTAACTGTGTAAAATATAAAACTTTGTAACTGTACTGTATGTTTCCTAAAAAAAAGAAAATAAAAAATAAATAAAAATATAAAAATCAACGAAATATTATCAGTAAAAAATAAATAAAAAATTTGAGTCTATGAAATATGCATGTCTCTGTGCGAGCCTCGTTTTACAATGTGCTATTTCTAACGCACGATTCCTTCTTTGACTCTTAAATTTATTTTCTTATTTAAAGATTCATCTCATCGTTTCTTTGAATCCCTTAAAATATATATGTGTATATTTTTGTTTTTCCTTTTCAAAAAAATTTTATTATTATTTTTACATCTGAGCATGTTTTTCATTCTTTATTTTAATTCTTTACTTTTAATTACTTTTACAAATTCTCTTCATTTTTTTACTGTAATTTTAATTTTTAAACAACTTCTATTTATGTTTTTTTCCTTCTCTTTTCTGTACTTTAATTAATAACCTTACATATAATTACTTAATAATATGGAATCTTTGCTGGTCCATTAGTCAAGTCTAACTGTGTAAAATATAAAACTTTGTAACTGTACTGTATGTTTCCTAAAAAAAAGAAAATAAAAAATAAATAAAAATATAAAAATCAATGAAATATTATCAGTAAAAAATAAATAAAAAATTTGAGTCTATGAAATATGCATGTCTCTGTGCGAGCCTCGTTTTACAATGTGCTATTTCTAACGCACGATTCCTTCTTTGACTCGATCTATTTGAATTACTTGTAAATACATTTTGGTTTGTAAATATATATTTTTAACATTGAAAACAATATATTTGTCTTATTTCCAAAAATTTAGCTTCTTGGAACAATTGGAAAGAGGATTTGATCCATATGTATCGAAGTAATATTCAGAAATCACTTATTCGGAACAAGAGCTTAGAGGAAGATAGAAAAATGTTTTAGTGGTCAATTCAAAAATACTGATTTTGATTTTATCTTACAAGCGGCCATTTCACAGTGGGTATTCGTTTACCTGTGTCTGCGAGTTTGGGCTGCGGAGTGGTCGCGTCGACCTCCGAGGGGATCGCCGCGACCGGCGTCACGCTCGCCTGCGCTATCGGGGGCGCGCTGGTGGCGGGCACAGCCTGGGGCGGATTCTGCATCAGCACGTTCTGGAAACGTCCACGGATCGATCACAATTCATCCTCAGGCATGTTGAATTAAAAAACAGCGCTTTGCTATTTAGTTGTTTTTAAATACAACAACAACAAACCACCACGCCGTTTCCCCGTAGGAGTAGGCAGAGAGGATAGAACGCCATAACACTCTATCTTGGCATACAGACCTCGCTTCCTCTACATTCATACATCTTCTTATGCACGCACGCCTATTATTCCTACTTTTGACATATCCATCTTCAAGTATTTGATTGACTTGATCATGCCATGTGTTTCTCGGTCTTCCTCGTTTACTGCATCCATCAACATTGGCATCGTAGATCCTTTTAGCCGTTCTTTCGCTGTCCATTCGCTCTACATGTCCAAACCAATGCAGCACCCCTTTCTTGATTCTGTCAATAATGCATGTCTCAGCCTTACACACTTCACGAATCTCGACATCTGTACACCTATCATACATTGTTTTACCACACATTCGCCTGAGGGATCGCATTTCCACAGCATTCAACCCACTTTCATCATCATTTTTTCAATTCCATACTTCGCTCATAAAAAATGAATGCAATAAACCGTGTATTATTTAAATTTTTGTATGTACCACATTATTTTTCTAACCCCTCTCTCCTACTTTAGCCACACCCACTCAACCTTACTTCAGCCACACCCACTCAACCTTACTTTAGCCACACCCGCTCAACCTTACTTTAGCAACACCCACACATGTTTAAAATAGCTATTTACAATTATTCATAAAAAAATAAGAAATTATACCTTTTTTGTGAACATTATCAAATAAATTATTTTTTTATTCGATCAAATTACATTGATCAATTCGTCGCATCTCTAACGTTTTTGCAAAATGATGTAACCTTGTAAGAACGTCGTTAATAAATAGGTTTATTTTAGTTTTTTTTTAGTTTTCAAGCTGATTTAATATGTTTATGTTGATTTATATGTCAACCATTGTATTAAAAAAACTAATTATCATACCAAATACGAATGAGTTTTTGTGTCTATATAAATCACTCCTTAGACGTCACTACAAAGTTATGTCATCACTTTTGCTGACAACTGTCATTCTAATCATGCTATATTTTAAGGACTATAGTTCATATGTAGGCGTTTCATGCTTTCAAAATGTTTTGGCCTCGTCTGTGCTTCTCAAAACTTGCTTGATCCACTTATTGGCAGTTTCTCCTTCACAAATTTTCCTCCACTGATTTGATTAATCTTTTGAAAGGCACCACCTACATTGGGATTTTGATGTTAAAATGGCTATTTTATTGTTAAAAAAACTTTTATATATGTTACAAGTTAGTCATCAGCCGTGAGTTATCTCCTGTCTCTGTCCTGCTCAGTTAGTCGGGCGTATGGTGAAACGATAAACAAAGGTGATGCATATGCGGAAAGGAGCGACATACTGAATAGAGCTTAGAGCAGACCAATGTAAACAGTCTGTGCTTTTTACTGTACTACCCTTTAGCTCGGATTTGTATGGGGTGTTATCTGTATATATTATATTTCAACGCAACTAAAATACAAAAAAATAAACAACAAAGACAAGAACTCACATTTGCGGGCGGTGCGCTGGACACATTGATGGGGGCGACGAGGGAGGGCTGCGCCGTTATCATGGGAGGGGGCACATTGGTGGCGACTGGCTTTTGGAAAGCTGAAAACATCCGCAATAATTAAACTCGCGAGCCTCTAAGCCGGATATACAGTAAAACCTTGTTTTTACACTTTTCATCACCCCGGTTTTACGCTTAAAATTTTTCGGAATTCATTTGATGTGTCAAAAAAGTTAAAATTATGTCGTAATAACGATGCCGCGGTCCGCGCGCCATAGCGTGTGCCACAAGAATGAAGAATATGAACAGGTAAACAACTAATAAAGGATAAATCGTTGTCTTAACCTAAATTCAAAGCAGGTGCAGTGTAATTGATCTTTTTGTTTAAGTGTCTCCTTTTAGGGTTAGTAGTCAAAAACGTCATATTGACTTGTACAAATCATGATTCGCATTTGACAAAAGTTTAGAAACAATAAAGTTTTAATATCATTAAATTGCAATATTGAAAACATAACAATAGAAATATTTAAAGTTATAAAAAGATGGTCTAAAAAATTGTCATAAAAGTGGAAACAATTTTACCACGATCTTGAAAGTTGTTCTTAGTTCGGCATACTAAATAGTATAATCGATGTTCCATCATTACTGGGACAAGTAAAATTCAATATTCCGACTCGTAGGTTGAGAAACAATGGAGTACTGTTCATCGATCAGCATAGAACAAACTATGGCCTTAATTCTCTGATGACCCATCTTTGTCGTATTGTTAACTCGAGACAAGATCATCTGGACTTTTTAGGTTTAAGTTTACGAGGATTTAAACGAGCACTAAATAAATAGTCCAGATCTTGTCTCGATGTCCCTTATGTTTGCCAATGCTTCTTTTCTTTTATTGTAATATTTAAACAATAGTAATTGTATAAATGGACAATGTCGTTAATAAATAAATAAAAAAATGGACCAAATAAACACAAAGGGAGACATGCCTTCTAGGTCCTTGAGGGCTTGCGGCTTCTCCCACACGCTCTCCTGGCGCTTGGCGTTGTAGTAGTAGGTGCGGCCGTCGGGGGCGCAGTGCGCGCTCCAGGCGCCCGCCGCGGCCAGCAGCTCGGGGGGCGCGGGCCGCGCGCCCCACTGCGCGAAGCCGGGCGGCGGCAGCGAGAACTGCGGCGGCGGGGGCCCGTCGGGGGGCCCGTGTATGCCCAGGCCTGGGGGGGAAAAAAACCATCAAATAATTGGAAAAAAAATGCATTTTTTATAGCTTTTTTGTAGATATTTCTTTTTAAAATTCCATGGGTTTTGATAAATTTTTTTCGGTAAAGTTTTACTCCGTGTTTATATACTATAGTCCTTAAAATATAGCTTAATTAGATGATAGTTGTCAGCAAAAGTGACAACATAACTTTGTAGTAACGTCTAAGGAGTGATTTATATTGACACACGAAAAATCATTTGTATCTGGCATATTAATTAATTTTTTTAACACAGCTTTAAAACTAAAAAAAAACTAAAATAAACCTAATTATTAATGACGTTCTTCAAGGTCATGTCATTTTGCAAAAATGTTAAAGATGAGACAAATTGATCAACGTAAATCGATCGAATAAAAATTAATTCATTTATTGTTGTTCATGAAAAAAAGTCTTATTTTTTTAGTAAATAATTGTCTTAAACACACTATAATAGGCTTGTTTTTGCGTTTTTACATCAATTTTCAGAAACAGAGACAAAGTGATAAAATCAATTCGATCGGTACATGATCAGTACTTTCCCATCACTAGTGACATTACTTTGGCAGCTGTCATTTTAATCGAGCGACATTTTAAGGACAATAATTAAGGCTTTCTTTATTTCCGCAAGAGTGTTTAGAATTGCACTGCAGAAGCAAGTGGCTTTATTTACTAATAATATTATTAATTTGTGGCTCCGAGAGCGTTCAATATCCCGGATGAACACATTAAGTTCTCCAAAACGAAAGCCATTTCCAGGAGAAGTGTACACGTTCGGATTTTGCCAAAGAGGAGAAACCATTGCAGGAGACTGTTGCGAGACATTGCATAGATTTATATTATCGAGCGTGTTGTCCAAACGTTTATGTAATAATTTTTATTTCTAGTATTATTCAATAATTTACATGCTTCCACTTTCCATTATGTTTTATCCCAACTCAACATAGGGCTCTTGGCCTCTTAAGATAGGTTTTTTTTTTTTTTTAGTAATATGTACCTTTGTATGAATAAATAAAAAAAAATATACCCGTCATGTTGGGGTATAATTTATTTATTGTTGTTCATGAAAAAAAGTCTTATTTTTTTAGTAAATAATTGTCTTAAACACACTATAATAGGCTTGTTTTTGCGTTTTTACAGTAATATGTACCTGTAATATATACTTTGTATGAATAAATATAAAAAAAATATACCCGTCATGTTGGGGGGTTGCTGGGTGTGATTAAACTGGCCGATGGGGGAAGCGTTTTCTTCGTTCTGGTCTCCGTCCTCGGACTGCGCCGAGTTCTGCTCGTCGTCGGGTCGCCGGTTGCCCGGCTGGTCCACTGAAAAAACCCATAGGGTGTTTCTATGATGCGATTTAAATGCGACGTGAGTTTGAAAAAAATAAAACGAAAGAAATTTGAGGAAAATTATATATTTGCCGAATCATAAACATGATTTGAAATTGAGAAATTAAATTTGGCAGGCCGTTTGGCCTTCGTGGTGAAGGCGCTTGTATCACGTACGGAAGGTTCCGGGTTCAATTCCCGGTGAGAGCACAAAAATTAAAATGTGATTGTTCTCAAACCTGGGTCTGCAGTGCCATAGTTCACCACTGCGATTGAACCTCCTGGCCCGTTGTGGCCGCAGACAAATTAAACAATGATAACAGCTAAAAAATGTAGAATACTTCTGGGGCATGTATACCAACATAATTGAAAAAAATTGACGATCGGACTCTCCACTCATGAAATTTAAAAATTCCCTTTATTTTCTGAATACACCTCGTACAGTGATAAACAGGATAAATATTTTGTTGTAAAAAAATTAATTGAAAAAGACTCAGTTTTGGGGGCCGAAGAGAACCTGTGACATCACACGCGGAGTAATTCCAAAATTACAAAACTTAAAAAAATCATAACGCTGATGATACGATACATAAAAATACTTGAAATTTTTTTTCGCTTAATTCAATATTTTATTTATTTTTGATTCTAACAAAAAAATGATTTAAAAAAAACACTGAAATTCCCTTTTGAAATGGTTTCTTGCCACAGTAATTGAAATAATTTTTGCAATTGCAATTTTTAAAAAACATACTAACCATCCATTTTATTCTGCATACCGCCCATCGGCCCCATCTGCATGGGGTTCATGGGCCCCTGGTTGGGCATGAATCCCATAGGGCCGTTTGGACCCATGGGCCCATTTGGTCCCATAGGACCATTCGGACCCATAGGACCGTTCGGACCCATGGGCCCGTTGGGCCCCATGGGTCCGTTGGGTCCCATGGGCCCGAGTGGCCCCATCATCGGTCCCATGGGCGGTCCGCCCATCGGCCCCATCGGCGGCCCGCCCAACGGGCCCATTCCCTGGTTCATGGGGCCGTTGGGTCCCATGGGGCCGCTCTGACCCATGGGGCCGTTTTGTCCCATCGGGCCGTTGTTTTGACCCATCGGGCCGTTGGGACCCATCGGCCCATTCGGACCCATCGGTCCATTCGGACCCATCGGCCCATTGGGACCCATCGGCCCGTTCGGACCCATCGGCCCCATGGGCCCGTTCGGGCCCATCGGGCCTCCATTCTGGCCCATGGGCCCGCCGGGTACCATCTGGTTCTGGGCCATGGACTCTACCTCTCCCTGGGTGATGACCTTGCAGTGAGGGTTTTCCTGCGGACGAGTCCAGGTAGTCTCTCTCGTTCGGGCGTGGTAGAAGTATGATTTCCCTTCCTCGGTTTTGGTTTCAACCCACAACTCCGGAGCGGGCTGAAAAATTAATAATTTTAAAACATCAAACATATTGGTTATATTGGCACAATAAATGTCAAATGTCATTCATTTTTAAGCATTTATTGTGCATTATTTTTTTTAGCGCAACAGGCCGGAGGCCCAATTACAGTTGTGAATTACATCACAGAACACCCAGGCTTGAGAAAAATCACATTCATTTTTTTGTGTTCTCCCTGAAAATCGAACCGGGAACCTTCCGTGTGTGAGTCAAGCGTCTTGACCACTACACCACGGAGGCCGCCATAATAATAATAAAAATATTATTATTATTATTAATAATACACTAGCAGTTTTTAAGCTGATGCGTGCATATCAAGTGTAAACGGTTATTAACCGTTAGAATGCTACGCGGCGCAAAAGCGCTGCGATCGTTTGTATCGAAAATTGCGGCGCAGCGCAAAAGCGCTGCGAGTTTCAGTGTGTTTTCGGTGCTCCGCGGGAGTGCACGTACGCTAACCTCGCACTTTATGTTTAATAAACATTAATAAACAATAAACATTTTATCTTTATAATGCAAAAATAATTAATAAAATTGATTGATATTTGTCTAAGTTAGAGTGTTTTATTTGACACCATTATTTTTTCCTCTAAATTAATCAATATGTGTATAGCAATTTTCATTTATTTTTGCTGAAATTGCTTAGCACTAAAACGGTTAAACATTATACATTGCTGTGTGCATATAGTCAACATTAGCTGAACTGGCACTGGGCCATTCCATTTCTCCACGGCTCCGCTTGTCGGGAAGTTCTTCCCGGGGTCGGATGAGAAGTGAGAAGGAGGCAGGACCTCTGGGACGGCGGTTTTCATTCACAGTAAACATTGATTTCAACTTGGGTACATTATATTGCTCAGTTAAAATTTTGAATGTCCGTAGTACTTTGAAGCAAACTCATCCCGAGCTCCCTCGAGCGGTCCTCGTAACAATAATGTAATCATTGCTATTCGTCATAGGTAAGCAGCTTTCACTTGTGCGCCTATATCTCGTGTGCTGCTTTTTGTCAAAGTTCTTCCTTCAAAAAAGCATCGAAAGCATTGAGCTAGTTGACCGAAATGGAATTGACAACTAGGCTTGGCAATTTATTCCAGTCTGAAACCAGCCTGCTCGAAAGAAAGTTTATCTTGGGATTGAGGTGGAATTGGGGACGATGGAGCTTCCAGTTATGACGCTGTAAAATTTTGTTGGGATATAATTGAAGACCTTGGCGGAAAACAACAAATGTCACATAAATAAAAATTTTCAGGAAAGCAATAAAACTTTTAATTTTCTAATGACACATGATTTTCTTTGCTGTTGATATTGTCAAATGTAGGCAATACAACAAAAACATAAAAAAAGTTTCATTTTTGTCAATATCTCTTTTCGAATTTAAAATACATAAGAAAATGATAGTGTGACGTTCGATGTTTTTCCAAAAATTAGGCACATTTGCTGTTTTTCCACCAAATTGGTGGATAAAAGATGAACTAATCTTGTTAAAAAATTAGGAAAATGCTTAATTTATCTAATCAAGCATTAGGATTTTACTTGTGATATGTATTGAGGAGAAATAAAACATTGATTTGTATTACATGGACGATGAAAATTTATTAAAAGAACAAAATTATTAAAAAAGGAAAAGAGAAAAAAGAAAAATTGTTAAACGAAAGATTTAAAAACTAATTGCTAACACCTTCACTATCCACTTCAATGTCGTCTTGCACATCATCATCACTCATTAAACTTTCATAAAATATTTTATTTTCAGGATTTTGTAAATATTTTGACAATTTTATCAAATTGTTTTTTTTGGCGGCCTTTATAAGTACCAAGCCAGTGTTTGCTGGCTTTAGTGTTATTTGTAGGGGAATTTTTTTTTCGGACTAAAAATGAGTCCCATTTACCCACAAAGTTTTGCTTGGCGAGAACTTCGCCCACTCTATTTTCGTCTATTTTGTATTTTCTGATTTTTTCTTAACTCAAAATTTTTTCCAAACGGCGGCTTAAACAATTGTTTTGAGGAATCTTTCATATTATAAAAATCCGATGATTCTAGCTTGACTAATATACTATGAGTCAATCCTTTTACATTGCAAATCTTAATTTTTTCTTTTTTACACTCATTAACAACCCTCTTTTTAGGTTTCCGAGATACTTGCAAACTCAAAACATCCATTTTAAACAAAACAATTCAGCTTTAGTACAAAATAGCCTTAAATTGAATGTTCACTTTCAAAATGCACACTAAAAATGACAGTTAGAAAGAAAAATACTGTTTTTAAACAAATCGTGAAGGGCATTTGTTGTTTTTCCACAAACACGATACTTTTATCTAGTGATTTAGTGGGTATTGGTTGTTTTGACCTTATTTATAAACTAGTATCGGAAAGAGGGTGGGCACTAGATAATATTAAGGCAATAAAACAGTTTGATAAAATTTTGGACATTTGTTGTTTTTCTGCCGAGGTCTTCAATTGATACATCATTTGCTCTACAGAATAACTACAAAGCTAACGCTTCAAATATAAATTCAATACGACGAATTCATTCGTAAACACTGCCGAGCCACAAGAAATGAACATCTAGAATCGGGGGTGAGACTTACCATGTTTGGAGGTGGTCCCATGAAGGGGGTGGGTCCCGGCCCCATCATGTGGCCCAGTGGGGGAGGTCCGCCGGATCCCATGCCCGGCGGCCCGAACGGGCCCCCTGGACCCATCATACCTGAAGAGAGACGGGAGTAAGAAACATGCTATATTTTGTTATGTAGAGAGAATTTCGGGCTTCCTAAAGTGAAACATTAAAAAAAAATTCATGTATTTTTTATATAAAAAAAAAGACGCCTCAGGTTCTTATCCCGACATGGTCGACACGAAATAATTTATTAAAAGTTTTTTTACAATAGAATATTTGATAGCTCCTGGGACTGGTACCTGAAGCGTAAAACTGATCATCTTCTTCTTTTTTTTTTTCCACATCCGCTCCTAAGTGGAGCATGTGGACATCACCAGTTGCCACCGGGAGACCCTATCGCCAGCGGCACTCTCGCCTCCTCCTGCGTCAATCCAGCGCCCCTTAGTTCAGCCGAATAAAGTCGAAAAATCATCATCGACGGCCTCCAGGAAAGCGTAAGCCCAGATATATACAGGGAGTATTTTTGATGCTCCCGTCGGATCTATAGCATGTTTGCCTACCATGCGAGAGGTCTCGGGTTCCATTCCCGACACAGATAATATGAAATATTTATTATGAAAGGATGTTTTTACACAAGAATATTTCATAGTCCCATTCTTACCTTCATGTGGAGTGAAATCCAGCCTGTCTACGATTATTTGGACATACTCAAAACTGAATAACTTTGAAAAAGTGTGCTGTCTCTGGTCTCGAACATACCTGGTGGGCCCCAGGGGCCCTCGTGGCGCGGCGGGCCGTGGTGCGGGTGGCGCGGCGGGAAGAAGGGCGGCGGCCCGCGCGGGGGCCCGGCGCGTGGCGGCCCGCCGGGCCCGTAGCCGCGCCCGCGGAAACGCGGCGGCCCGCCCATCCAGCCGGGCGGCGGCCCCCCGCGCCCCCGGCCGCGGGTCTGGAACCTAGAGACAGAGATACAAATAAGATTTGTTAACAAGTGTAAGAAGCCAATTCTTGGTCCATTCATGAATAATGTTTATTATCTTAAAAATGGAACATATTTTATTAGGTTTGCAGATGTAAATAAAAACACAAAACATGTGTCCTTAAAGGTTATTTTATTATATCTGGAATTTTGAAAAGGTTTTTTTTACAAAAATTAAAAGCGAATTTGAGCAATCACAATGAACAATAATGAACATGCTTAAGTTATCGCAGTCATAAGTCAACGCGTGTGTAATCTCTAAGTCAACGCTCGTGTCGGTTTGTTTTTTGTTTTCCTCGTAAATAAATACAGTTCATTGGCGAAAAATCGGCATTTACTATAAAAAGTAATACAATATATTGCATTCGTCTCGTTATTACCGTGATCGTTATAACCGAGTTCGACTGTAATTGAATTTGATTCAGTGATCGTTTGAAAGAAGACAACTTGTTTACAAAGAAATCAAGACTAGAGATTCTGGTCATAGGGGAATGAAAACCATAGTTAGTTCTGTGGTTATCGGTATGAAAAAGTAATAGTTTATGTACTAGAAGGCACATTCCATGTCATTTTTGTAGTGTGTAGTGCCAGGAACCATGTTGAGTTTAACCTTTTCCTTACTGTCCTAAAAACACCCGCGCGTTACAGTGCTGTGTAGTCACTACACACTACAAATAAGAGATTAAAAAAGGGAAAAATGGAATATTTTTAGGGAATGGTTTTAATTAACCATAATTTAATTTAAAGGTGATAATATTTCAAATCTAACTGCTGAAAACGTGAAAAAACCATTGTGTATCGCTAATGACTCGGGCGAAACGTGCATCCGCGCCAACTTCCCGAGAGCTACTGAGTAGCTATATAGTACTGGACTACGTGACTGACTGATAGTATACTTTTGATGATATTTGTAATTTATCCCCGACTTCCGATAAAACGCTTTTTTTGGGCCTAATAAGTACTTATTATTTAATAGCAAATTATTTCAGTCGATACGTAAATGTGTAATGGAGGAATACTGAAAATCTAAACCCAATATTGATTATATTTATAAAGATATTATAGTAATTAGACGCAATGTGTACTAGATACACATCACCGGGGAGGGAGGGTTAATGTCAGCCTCTGTCATCTTTGTTTATGTTATTTGGGTGTTTGTATATTTCAATTGGCTCTAATAATTGTGCGTTGTATTTTCCGATTTTCCCGAATCGAAACAGCGTTTTGTAGCCAACTGTACAAAACTAACGAAGGTAAAATGTTACAGTCGGCCGCTAAACATTGGTTGGCGAGGCAACGTAACCTCAAAATTCAAAGGTTAAAACTTGGACAGCGTCGTCGAAACTGTACGAAACAAATTTCGAATACAATTTACCTGAAGTTTCCTCTTCCCCTGTTGTTGTTCTGTCTGAAGTCATCTTCATATTCGTCCTGATATCGTCCATGTAGTTGTCGTCGCCGCGGTTTCTGTCTCCCGGAGCGCCATCTTTGATCCGGTCATCCTCGTTGTTGGGCCGGTCGCTGCCGGGTGAATCCTGCGAATCGTTGTTATAATCTTCATCCATTCTTGTTAATTATTTATGCACAACACTTTGTAATTATATCAGTTTCAATTGAAAAGTTTAATTGATTAAATCGCGACGTCGCCGAATACCGCGACATCCACAATCCACAGAAACAAGAAAGCTAGAAAGCAGAGACAATCGAGTATCGACTAAGGAAAAAGCGAAAAATTGTTTAGTCATAGACAATTTTTTATGTAGATATTTTTTTTATTATTAAAGGAATAACTCGCGAAGCCTCTATTTTAAGGCTTGTCAGCAGGTGGTATAGAGGAGAAATGGAAGGAGGTAATGAAAAATACACCACAACTCCCAGACCAAATGAGAAAAAATATTTCTTGAATTTTTTCTTGCAACTGGCGGGAATCGAACCCACGACACCAGTTTCACAGTTGGCCGTATAACCAGCTACGCCACGTCGCACAGTGTTTTCGTTTCATACAAGCTAGAAACTAAAAATTCTGAATGTACTTTTAACTCACGTATGCGATTCATTTAATCCTAAAAAGAGGTTTTTTTATTAAATATGTAATAATAATTCGTTTTATAAAAAATAAGTCACATTTTGTTATTTAATAAACGAAATAAATTTTCTGGAAATTGATATCTGCATCCAATAATGTATTTTAAGGGTCATAAATAATTGAAATTATTACTTTAATTCTATTGACTGATAAATCGGTCAACCTATAAAATAAATCATTGAAAATTAAATTAGATACTTAGGCATAAAATAAAGATTTCACCCGAGAGAACTAATCTGCCTTCACTTGTTTTGTCAGAATAACCATTTTACAGCTGATTTTATTATGTTAAACATGAAAACTCAAAGGGTTTAAATAAACTTAAAAGTTTGACATTGTAAGGAACACAGAAGTGAGGCAACGGACACAGTAACCTTGGTATCTACTGTCATCCAAGGCGTTTTGGCTGGCGCATGCCATGTACTACGTATGCCTTCCGAGAGACTTAACCATGCTTGCCTATGTTACAAGGTATCAGGTTCTCGGCGTCCTGGGCTGGTATTCCAAACGAAATTATAGCGCGCTATAATGCATATTTAGTACGTATAAACGCGCTATACCGCGCTATAATTTTGTTTGGAATACCAGCCCTGGTCGTCCACTGTTGACAATTTGTGGGCAGTTTGCGTCAGAGTTGCGGTACGTGGACTTAACTTGGGAGGATGTACGGGAGGTCGATCGCTTGGCCGGAGGCAGATTATGGAATCCATATGCTCCACATAGGGAGCGGATATGGTATGATGATGATAAAACTTAAAGGTCTTTAAATAAAACATTTGTTATAAGTGATTTTCAAATAGATTTATTTTGAGAAATATAAAAAGAGCATGTAATGTAGA
>NW_028279192.1:0-78547 GCF_059751315.1 Micrasema longulum | reverse complement strand
TACAGTCTTCTTTTCTCTTTGCCTCCAAAAAAATATATCTTGGGGGCGCAACATTCAAATCTTGCCTGAGGTGCTCATGACCTTGGCTACGACGCTGGAAAGGAGCATTCCATGCCATAGGGCCTACAATGGATTGCGTTGGTTGGGTACAGGTATTATGATTTTTCCTATGGCTTTAGATGTAAATAATCTAAGCATAAAAGTAAAATTTCTGACAGCTAGTTCATCGGGAACATATAGTTTTTTTATAAGTATACGGAAACCCGATGAAACAATTATTGTATAAAATATTTTGTTTCGTTTTCCATAAAAATCTTGGTTGTGTTATACGTTCAATAATTTCCAAATTATTTTACTCTTTACAATAATTAGTAGCTATTTTGTTGTTTGTTTTCTTGTTGCATAAAAGCTATTTCAAAAATCTAATGGAATAATGTTTTGTGAATCTTGATGTGGGTAGGTACTTACTTATAAATTGAACTGACAAAATTAATATTTTTTACTTGCAACATTATTTCATGACGTTATCCGTAACTGACATCTGTCAGATGCTTTCAGCATTCACCTTTTGTGTAGATCTAAAAATGTGTTCAAGAAACATTTTGACTATCTAAACAGTAATTTATTCTAGTATACTTTAATTTATCCACCATGGAGATTGCTAAATCATTATTCACGTCCAGAGATCACGAGGGTTACGTCGGGAAAGTTGACCATGATGTAAGTCTTATCAATATGGTTCATTTGTGTACATTATAGTTCCATGTTTAAATTATAAATAGCATTTAACTTTGTATTTTGTGGTTTATGAGATATTTATTCTTATTAATCCACAGCGTAAAATAAATGCCACTTTGTCTGAAGATGATCCCGAAGACTTCACAGATATGGTGGAAGGTTTGCAAATATCTGAGAAGCTTCATCCAACACCTGGCGGTCCATTTTCAGCTCTGACGCCGAGTATGTGGCCTCAGAATCTTCTAGCTAAACTTGGTCAGCCCGAGGTATGCCTATATTATATTTCAACGCAAACAATTTCAAACTAATCTTTTGCTTGAAACCTTTAAAACAAGACGATTTTAAGTAGTAATAACCATCAGTATTTCATATTTTAATCAATTGAAAACTGCGAAGATAGGGAATCTATAATGTCTGAGTTATAATACTTCATTTTTTTTATATAAAATAAATAAAAAATACAATATATATCAATAAATATCAAAATGACATTTTGATCTAATTACATCTAAATCCGTATCATTAAAAAAAAAAAAATTGCTAGCATGTTGAAATTGGCTTTGCATTATTCCCTTTTTACTGGAATTAAGATTATTGTTATTTAACAACAATATTTTGAGTTTGTCCAAATTTTTGTAGACAAGGACTGGATTCAACTCCCTGGGGAGCTGTTTATATTAACATATTACAATAGAGATGAAGAACATTTAAGAGAAGGTAATATAGAAGTCTAGGCATCTACAGGGCTTATGGCTTAAACCAGCCATTGACAGGTCGTTGTAGATGCCTAGACTTCTATATAACCTTCTCTTAAATGTTCTTAATCTCTGTTGTAATATGTTAATTATTGTTATTTAATAAATATTTTTACCAAATTTTGGCTGATTTAAGTACCATAAAAAAAACTCGTATTCTAAAATTGAAAATGTGATGAATTTGAAATGAATTATTTCCTGTTTTGTGTAATATATAAATGAATAAAATATCAAATTCTATGGTTAAAATTTGAAAAATTGCGTGTGTTTAGTAAACACTCTAATCTATTATCTTTTTTTTGTTTTTTGTTGGTACTTAATATTTGTTTTATTTTAATTGTAGGTTAGGCTTGTTTATTTGATCATCAGTATCATTACATAGTCTATCTATCTATATGGCAATCGCCTGTCTTCGAAAGACGATGGTGATGTATACTTAATTTGAAGACTGGGAAAAACAGCTTTTCCAGTTCAGGGGCTCCTGTAGGTAGCTGCCTTCCTCGCAGTCTTTTAAGCCTCAGACTTTCCAGCTAGAGGTCGTCGTGTGCCACTTTTCCCTACTTTATGGCTCCTCTCCATACATTTCTATCCCTGGCGAGATTTTCCCAATGATCAGCGTCAATGCAAAAAGTCTTCATGTCGCGTTTACAGACTTCTTTAAATCGCTGACTACCGTAGGATATTTTAGAATCACGAAGCTCGCCATACATAATATCTTTCGGTATTCGGCCACCCTCCATTCGTAATTCATCTTACATAGTAAGTAATAGTTAAAGTTATGAAATAGTATTCCCATTTTTATACAAAAAAGTTTCAGTTTTTAAAATTGTTACTTCTTCTGATGATCAAACAACAGGCCCTTAAGGGATCAAGTGTTTTAATTAAATATATAGTTCATTTAGTTTTTATAATATATCTTTGTACTAGTTTCATGTTTGTATATTTTATATTTTTATTTTATTTTTTTTTATTTATTGGGGATATAACTAGTAAGTTTTATTGATAATTTATTAGTTTATTTAACTGTATTTTGGCTTTCGTCTCTGCAGTCAGAGGCAGCAAGTGAACAACCAGATTACCAATTTGATGAGTTTGGTTTCCGCGTTGAAGAAGAAGATGGTCCCGAACCAAATTCCAGAAAGTTACTAGCCAACTCATTTATGGAAGATGACCAGCACAGGTAAACAAATTTTTTATTTATTTTTTTACTGGTTATAAAAAAAACTAGTGCTTAGTGGCGCGGGCGCCGCGCACGTTTTTCCACGTGGTTTGCAGGGAAGTAAGACCAGTTTGAAAAAAAAGCTTTTTTTTTGGTTTTGATTTTTTAGATAGGAATTACATTTATTATTTACCTTGATTATACAAGGTTTATATTAGCCTTTATTTGATCTTTTAGTGTTGGGATCAGGAGGAATATTCTATTCTCATAGTGGGCGAATCAGGAACTTCCTAAAATCAGGAAATCCACTTAAAACCTAAGCTGCCAGAAAGATTGTTATCTCTTGCATGACTTGATAGCTATTTGTCTTTCGATGAAGTCCAGTTTCGTATAGTTGACTTTCTTCTAACTTTGTACTTATTGTACCATACAACACCGCTTGTTTGCAAATCTACACGAGTAGCACATAACATCGTATCGCGCGTGTCAAGATTCAACTGGTTTGACTTCTCCGCAAACCAAGTGGTCAGACCTTGAAATGCGCGCGGCGCCTGGCCTGCGCTGTGTGAAAGCGTTTAATGTTATGTTATTTTCGCATTCCGATTGTAAAGAAAATTTGAATTATTACTTAATTAGTTTTAAACAAATTGAGAGAGAATATACAAAACTGAAGAAAGATACTGGTCTTTATGAACAGTTTTGAGAAAGGGGCAGGCACTTTCATTGTTAGAAACAACGGTAAAAAGAATAGATAATACACAGCATAACAACCCAGAAAAACATCACAAGTTTCTGATCTTATTAACATGTTTCTTTTATTATTGCGTTATATGTTTATTCTTTTTATTATTTTCTAAAATTGGTCAAAGATCTGTCAATATGGTTTACTCAGTAAGTTTTATTTCTAGAATAACACAAATTTATATTTTTCGGTACATTTTACAACTTTAAAAATGAAATTCTACTACTTTATTTTGTTGCAGATTGCAATGGGTGGCTCATGTAGAGTTTTCCAATAAGGAAATTGACATCACATCGGAAACTGCTGATGGTAGCTTGCCTAGGACTGAAAAATTAAGGAGCATGGTAAAACAGGGGATTCCACACTCACTCAGACCTCAGATATGGATGAGGCTATCGGGTATAAAAGCATCCTAATAATTTGATTTCAGTTGTACTAGCAAAACTCTCCCGGCAGAAATGCGAAATTGTGAAAGATTGAAACCTATTTTGAAGAAATTCTTTGTACAATTATTATCATCATGTAACCCTTATCCACACCTAATGGTGCATAGGGCACTAAATTCTTAAGTAAATGCATCGTAACTCGATCGTCTATTAAAAGAAGATAAGGTGATCAGTCTTACGCTTCCGGTTCCAGTCCAGGGACAGTGAATTTTCATTGCAGTGTAAAACCACCTTACAAACAAATGTTTTATGTCAACCATCCCAGGACTTCAAGCATAGTAGGTGAATGTGCCAACCACTATACTTATTGCAGTCTTTTCTGCAGGGAAAATTTGCTCGAGTTATCTCTGGTGTAGAAATTTTCGCACATAATAGCCAGCCGAGTATACTTAGGCATAGTCTTTAGGCGGTTTAGTTATCCATAGTAATAGTAATCAGTGATGTTTAAATATGCGGTATTTACTTTCAAACCATTGCATAGATGCATTTATTTTATTTTTAAATCAGGTGCTCTGCAAAAAAACACCAGTCAGATGTAACCTACAAAGACATTGAGAAAGCATCAAGTGATGATGGTCTGATGACATCTAAACAAATAGAGAAGGATCTCGTAAGGACACTTCCCTCTAATGCCTGCTTCTCTCATCTCACGAGCACGGGTGTTCCACGTCTTAGGAGGGTCTTGCGAGGTTTAGCTTGGTTATATCCTGAAATTGGGTAAGTACCATTATGAATACAATTAGAAGGGTCTGATTTCTAGCAGGATATTTATCCATTTGTTCAGATAACGTGCTCTTACGTTTTCTGAACACGTTTTTTACGTTTTACGGATAACGTGGCTGTCTGCATAATTTATAAGTGTAAAGAGCATAATTATACATTAATTTCGTAATTCAATTTTTTAATTTTAGTTTTTTTCCCCAATTGCATATTATACTTTAATTAAGTTTAGATATCATTATTTTTATACCAAAAAAACTAACTAATGGATACCTAAAGCTACGTTAAAATGGTCTAGCTATAAAAGGCGGTAAATATACAAACTCAGTTGAACTTGGAGTATACCTACTTTGTCTGCATAATCTATAAGTGTAAAGAACACAATTATTCATTAATTACATAAATCAGTTATTTAATTAATTTTTTTTCCCCATTTTTTTTGTTTTTAGTGAAAAGAATATTAGCGTTCTTATAATTTACCCAAATATTTCAATTTGGTATCTATTTTCAACGATTTGTAAATAACTCACTATTAGAAAATTAAAATCAAGTTGGGATAGAGTGGGGTTTGAACCTCGGGCCTCCGGCCCGTGAGTCCGCAACCACTAGCCACGGGACCACAACCCAATTCATATTGTACTTTGATTTGCATATTTTACTTTAATTAAATTGAGATATCATTATTTTTATACCAAATAAAGCTAACTAATGGATACCTAAAGCTAAGCTAAATTGGTCTAGCTAAAAAAGGTGGAAAAATAATGGGAACAAATCTCATTTAAATGTTAATTTTTTGCATGATTAAATTTTTTTTTTTTGCTAATAAAAGTAACATATTTTGAAGCAAAATTGTTTACACTTTATTTCGTTCCATATTCCCTTCTCAATTTTTTTTCCATCTCTGTTGCAAAGAATTTATATCTAAATAACTCCCAAGGGACGAAATCCAGCCTGTCTGCGAACATTTGGACACACTCAAAACATTTGTGAACTACATAAGCTTCTTTATCAAGGTATAATCTACTAATTTTACGTTTCCCGACGATGAGGTGTAACCTCGAAACCAGTCGATATAAGTGGTTTATCAAAAAAATTAACAAAAAAGTTTAAAATGTCTTGCCAATTAAAATTAGTGTTTTTGATATTAATTTTTATTTTTGATTTCAGGTATTGCCAGGGCACGGGTATGATTGCTGCTTCATTGTTACTGCTAATGGAAGAAGAAGATGCATTTGGATGATGGCAACAATAGTTGAAGATCTATTACCTGCGTCATACTATTCTTCAACTCTTATTGGTAAATATAATTACATAATAATGTAATTTACTTTAAATCATAATTATTCTTTCTGAGTTTTAAAATTTTCATGTACTGTCATTCAATGGTTTCAAATCCAGTACGTATAACTTTTATGCTATAAACTGATCTAGTTGAAATATATTTGATTCAAAGTAATTTTGTTCATCCTTTACATTATTTAAATCATTTACTATTTAAAAAAATGTTTTGTTGTTAAATATTCATAAATAGTTATTATTTATTTATTTAACTGACTGATTTTTACACTAACACTCAACCACACTGTTTTATTCACATGAAAAATAATTAACTTTATACGAGTAATAGTAAACACCCATTGTAATACTTTGTTTAAAACATTTAGTAACTAAATTATTATTGCAAGTATGCAGTATGCGTTGTATTTTAGTAAAAATTTATTAACAATAATTTATATATGACAACTAAATTGGCTGCATTGCCACAATTATACAATATTCTCCTCCTAATTATATATAAGATTATTAAACTTGTGTAAAAAAAAAATGCATAGTGAAATCTCAATCCAATAAACAAAATACGTTTGTGTCTTAGGAATCCAAGCTGATCAAAGGGTTCTTCGAACTTTGATAACAAGTTACCTCCCTGCGGTGGATCAAGTATTGTGTAACCATGACATCGAACTATCGCTCATCACTCTCCACTGGTTCCTTACGCTGTTTGCCAATGTCGTTCATATGAAAATACTGCTAAGGATTTGGGATCTGTTTTCCTCGATGGCTCTATTGTGCGTTTCAAACCACTCTTGCAATGCTGAAATTAAGGTATTCAAAGTAAATTGCTAAATACAACATATTAAAATTTTCCCTGTAAAATGAGATGCCAATTTAATCATTTATTAGTTGATTATATTATTGTAATTACAATTGCCTAAGATACTCAAGGTAATAATTACTTCCACTAATTTCGGAGCTTGCGATCAGATATTGACTAAGCTTAATTTAGTCAATTATGAGTAATAATGCGTTCATGGATTGTATGGCATGGAATAAAAACGATGAGAAAATTTGATTTCCATCAACTTTATTCTGCTGGTGGCCATCTTGACAAGTAACACAATATGAAAGATGGTTTTACTTAAAAAAACGCATGCTCATTTCCTCGTTAAAACAGTAAAATAGCTTAAAACTCGAATTTTTTAGTACATTGAAATAAAATTGTGTATAATACATACGAAAATCCACCACAGTGCCTTATACATCATTGGATGTGGATGAGAATCAGAATATATTCTCTATAAATTAATATTTAATATGTTGTTAGCATAACCCTAGATCCGGGGTGCAAAGTTATGTGGCATCTATGCACTGTATATTTTTTACTGTTCTGCTCACAACAGGGTATTTTCTTGTTTTTTTTAAAATTTATTTTTAAATAAGCAAAAGGTTACGGTGGTAATGATATTTTTTTGTTGTGTGACATTAGATAAATTTCTTCTTATTTTCTAATTTTTTCCTGATTTAAAATATGGATATTTTAATTACCTGAAAACAAGACGTTCACGTCATATGAAACAAACGGCACAAATTATATTACCACACCGTGCTTGTATGCGATGTTTGTTTGAAGCGCACTCAACGAGCTTGATGTTTCATGTCAAAGTGATGTGACACCATCTGTAAACCGTTTTATATGTGCTCATTTTAAAACCTGAAAATTATGAATAAAGTCTTGTTTTTAAACATTGATAATTTCATTTATCATTAAAATTGCAAAACTTTCCAAATGTTTTATATATTTTCAACATTATTCCTGATTTGTGAAAATACCCTATTGGTCATCCACATTTACATTAGTTTTTTTAATTTTGTACAACCATCACGTCATTTCTCCGTAGGGGTAGGCAGCAAGGATGGACTGCCACACTCGTCGTTCCTGGCATAATTATATAACCTTTAACCTTTAATAACCTTTTCCACATTCATACATCTTGTCATACATGCCTATCAGTTCTGCCTGCTTTTGACATGACTAGACTTAAGATTTTGGTTTATCTGATCATGCCACGTCTTCCTTGATCGGCCTCGTCCCATGTTACCATTCATTCTTGCCATATTATTATTATTATTATGGATAACTTATATACCGCCATATCTGTTTTACTATTCTTTCGTCATCCATTCGTTCTACATGACCAAACTATCTCAGTGACCTTTTCTTAATCTTCGCATCATCATAACTGTCTCATATTTTCACTCTCGTCTGATTTTATATATTTTTTTATTTCTATTTATTAATAACAATTTAAAATACAATATTACAACTAAATACATTTTTTTACATTAATCAAATACATATATTTACATTAACGTTTCCCATTACGTAAAAGAAAAAAACAATTCTTGTGTACATAATGGGGAGTGACGTCTTACAATAGATTATTTTATTTTAATCAATAATATTTTTAGAATAACATAAATAAATTACAAAAAAGATATTAATGATGTTTTCAATCAGTGGTACATAAAGAAGAATTATAGATGTAATTTTTAACTTCTTTCTTAAATATATTGTATTCCTGACTGTACTTTTTATTATCTTTGTTCATTTCATAAAAGAAAAATATTCCTCTGTAAGTATAATGATGTTGTGCAGTAGGTGTTTTTAATTTAGAAATTAATATATTACCACCTGTTCTAGGTTGCGTACTTACGTTTTGAGACCTAGAAATACTACTATTTATTTTATCTTTATGTATTTGAAGCAAACAATTCTTTTTAAATAGCATTTTTTTATCCAAAACCTTAAATCTTTTAAATAATTGAACAGTGGGAATTATATCAAATATATTAATTATCAATTATAATGCCTAAATATTTAATGCTATTTTTTTCAGTGATTTGAAGGCAATTATCATTATGAAACTGATATCCTTCATTGCATTTTGTTGTGTGTATACAAATATTTATAGGAGGTATAATTTGTTCTTTCAATGTCAAAGTGATGTAATATGTTTTTTCAGTATTCAGAGACAAAATATTGTCATCAAACCATTCTTTTAATTTATTAATATGTATATTATGTATATTTATTAATATATATATAAATAAATAAATAAATATTTGATTTTAAATTTATTTCGTCCCATGAAGATCCCCTTATGATGAATACGGTATCATCAGCACATGAAATAATATCACCATTCATATTTTGTATATTAAAAATATTATTAACATATACAGTAAATAAAATATTATATATTGATTTACCACACATTCTTCTAAGAGATCGCATTTTGACCGCATTCTCTCTGCTTTCATCCTACTTCTGCCATGTTTGATTTCCGTACCTAAGAGTTAGAGTAAAACTCCATTGTGCACTGCCAGTTTATATATATCCAATCTAAATAAATACTGCATTATATTTTTTTTACCTCGATAAAAATTCCTTGTGTCTTAAAAATTAGATATAAATCATTTTCACATGTTTTTTATAAAAGCCTTGTCTTACACTTTCCAGGAACCTAGTCTTGAAGAGTTTACAAATTCTGCACAAATCTTCAATGCTCTCTCCGACCTCCCCGGCCGGCTTGATGATGTAGAGCAGCTGATTACAATGTCTGAGGAGATGGGGGCAGGTACCCTGACACAGATCCTCATCGACACCCAGAGAAGGCGGCACTTGGCCTACCTCATGGCTGACCAGGGGGCCCTATTGGGGGGTGATCCAACCAACGCAGCCAACTTACCCAAACAGCACTTAGCCAGGTAATGTCACATTGATTGGTGCACCTTATATACATAAAATAGAAACTGTGATAGACAATTGAGTTTAGAAGAATTGAATGCAGTGGCTGGTGCATCAATGTTGTCTTGATTTTTTAATCAAAAGGTCACAAACAAGCCGCGAGGCGTTTGTCATTTCCGCTCTGTAATAGTCTGGAAAATTCACTGATCATACCAAAACGCGTCTTACTAGTTTGTCGAAAGCCAACTACACCTCAAAAATGGTAAAAAATTGAAAGATTAATTTTTAAAAATTATTTTCAATCTAACACCGAAAATGCTCTGACAATGAAGAAACTCAGTGTTTTCTAAATAAAACTAAGCCAAATTTTTATTTATTATTTTTCAAACCGGAAATCTATCACAACACTTGATCATTGGTTAATTCTGAAGAACTTGTGACTTGTGACTGTAAAACTTCACCGTACAATTAAATGCTCTAATTTTTAGTGTTAGAAAACATTTTTTATATCCCATTTTCCATAGTACTGAACTTTCTCATTTAGAATTTTAGTTCAGATATTCCGTGTATATTTTTATGAAGCCTCAAATACTTGTATCCATTAAATATTTAATTTATATTTTTTGTATCATATGTAATATTCTTTTCTTGTAAACTCTTTTTGCCACCCATCTTGTTTTTACTGTCACATCAATTGCAGCGTATCTCGATCATTCATCACAAAATGGCAAAATAATTTGTTTTATTTCCAAATTAATTATTCAATCTTTTCCTACAGACAAAATAAAAATTCATATTATATTATTTTCAAGGAGGCAAGTAAAAAAAACCAAATCAATGATTCAAATGCTGCTTTTTGGCGATGAAGAAGATGATGATGCTAAATGTAAAAATGTTAAACAGACGGAAGTCCTTGTTGATCTTAGAGAAGCTATTTTACAGGTATGCATAGAATCATTTTAAAGGTAATGTTTTACCCTGAAATATGTGTATGTTTCTATGTAGTATTTGTATATTTACATGTAGTTTGAAGATTCTCTAATTTATTCTTTATCTCGTTTTTAGGTTTCAAGACATTTCTTGACAGTTGAACCCCAACTGACTAATCAAGTATCACTTGTAGCAGATTATAACATGCACAGTCACGCCAAAGATCACGACAACTTCATTAATGTATCCCGCAATAGAAAACGTCGAGCGAAAGCTCTATTGGGTAAATTCATTTCTTATTAACTAAAAATGTTATATAAATGCCCTTCTCGTAAAAATAATATCAAAAACAAAATCTCTTTCAAAAACATTACTAAAATTGTATCACTAAAATACCAGTGTTTTTGTCTGACTCGTGGTCTAGTGCAGTGATGGCGAACTTTCTTGAGAAGTGGGTCAAATTTTGTTCATGATTTTTTTTAGTACTAGCTCATGAGTCACTAATTCAGTGGCATCACTTTGAAAGTGGGAGGGAGGGTGGTTAAAACTACTATTTCGGTTCTCACTTTTAAATTCCTCTGAAAATATTTAGTTTCCTTTTTGTTTTACAACTTTTACTTTTGCAAGTGAAGAGCAAAAGATAAAGGTCTATGTCAAAAAATTTATATGAATATACACAGGTGCATTGATCAATAGAAAGTCAGCTAGCCAATGTTCATTTAGATATGTTTTTTTATAGATTCGACATTACGTATATGTATTATTATTATTATTATTGTATTAATTTTAAGCGAGCAGCTTAAATCTGATATGCTTAAATACATTTTGACCAAAGTTAGTTATTGGCGCACTTTAACTTTTCCTAAACAAATCTAGTCCATTTTTAAACCTACTGAGACTAAATATTGAGATCAGCTCTTGTGGCAGTTTATTCCAACCATCAACAATGCTATTTCTCATCAATGCTTTCGTGGATTTAGATTGAATCTCGTTTTCTCCAGCCTGAGATTGTGGCCTCGAAGACGAGCATCTTATTTAAGCTTGAACATGGGATCCAAATTTAGGCTGCTATAGTGACTGTTGAGTATCTTGTATGTCTTTATCAGGTCACCTCTTTCTCGCCATTCTTGCAGCGTTGTGAAACCTAGAGTTTCCAGTCTCTCCACATATGGAAGCAGTTTTAGGCTCAGCGACAACTTTGTAGCTCGTCTTGTTCCAACTAGTTGATATTCTTAGCAAAATAGTTAATAATTCCCCTCAAAGTCCAACTGAAGAAATGAAAGAATGGACAACAAAGCTTTCAGTTGCAACTGTCATCAAGCGGAGGCAATATGGTTGGCTGGGCCAAGTATAGCGGCTGTCTGCTGATCGCCTTAATCACGCTTGCGTAATTTACAAGGTTCTTGATGTTCTGAATGTCCATTGCTGAGTCCATTGCTGACTGTTCGTCGGCCATGTCAGTAGTGCAAGAAGCACAAAAGTTGGCAGCCAACAGAGAGCCCTGGGGACTGTTTTCAGACATCGTATACTGCAGCTAAGCAGACATAGAATGTTGATGATTTAGAGAAAATATTTTTTTCAAGTACATATTATATTAATCACGGAGCCATGACATTTTTTCTTTCAGATTTCGAACGGCACGACGATGATGAACTAGGCTTCCGTAAGAATGATGTGATCACCATTCTGTCCCACCGCGACGAACACTGCTGGGTGGGGGAGCTCAACGGTCTACGTGGCTGGTTCCCCGCTCGCTTTGTGCAGCCGCTAGATGAGCGCAGCAAGCGCTACTGTACCGCCGGAGATGATGCCGTGTCCCAGAGGGTCACACACCTGGTCAGGGGCAGTCTCGCACCGGCCTTCAGGAAAGTCCTTCTGCACGGCATAAGGAGACCCACATTTTTAGGTGGATAATTATTTTAAATTGTGTACATGAATAATGGGATAAGTTAAAATTGATTAATGTTAATAAATACTAATTTTTATTTATTAACATTAATTAAAATGTTTGACCACAAAGTTAATGCTTATAATATATAAGATTATGTAAACCATGAACTTCGAAAGATCCCCCAGACACGCCCAATCGTTTCCAGAGCATGACACACTCTGAGTGGGGAACACGGATATGTGAAGAATGAGTTAAAGTAAAAAGATCTATAAAATTGTAGCACTATAAGTGGTTATTAATTATAATCCAAATTAAAATAAACACACTTTGTTTTTGACCAAATATTCCCTACCAGTTTCGAAGCAGCAAATGTTCCTTTATCGAGGTATTAATCTCAATTACTATATTAAAATTAGCTTTTAAATATAAAGTATTTTAATTTAATCAAATAGATCTAATCTATTGCGTGTCTTAAATAATAAACCTATCATCCACAAACATTTTTAAATCAAATTTTACATTGTGAAACATCTCAGCATTTTTAACATAGGCACATAATTAAATTTGCAAATTGTATTAGGATTGAAAATTGTGATTTGGAATAAGTAAGTAGATGTTTTTGGCACCATGACATATAATGGCAGTTTCACAATTGATAAAACCAGTTATCTTGTGGTGATGCTATTACTGACAACTTACAATATGTTACTCTGTGATCAACAATCTATGTCAGGTTGCTAAAATAATATGGATTCTGAACCTTATTGAAAATCAGTATTATATTATTTTAATAAATACAACAAATACGCTTGAAAGTTGAAGTTGATAGTTAACAAATCACACACTTTTTATGCACGCGCAAATCTTGGTTCAAGTGTTTGTTTAAAAATGGGACGTGTTCTCATTTTTCTGAATTTGACCACAGATTTCACCCAATTTGTATATTACATTAATTGGGTCAAATCTTGCACAAGGCCTTGTACAATTTTCCAACCCATGTAATACAAACTTAACTCAACAAAAATATGGCATTGCATTTGAGTTTCTCAACTGAGACAGATAATTCTTAGAGGAGAAATGGAAGTCTTACCAGTCCATTGCAAGAACGAATACAGATTCCCGAGAGTTTAATCCGGTATTTAAAATATTTACACAACAATTTGTTTTTGTAATGTCCAGGTGGACCATGTCATCCGTGGCTCTTTATAGAAGAAGCCGCATCGAGAGAAGTAGAAAAAGATTTCAACTCTGTCTACAGTCGATTAGTGTTGTGTAAAACTTATCGCTTGGATGAAGATGGAAAGGTCCTCACTCCGGAAGAGGTTAGTGAAACTTTTTATAAACAACCTACAAAATGCTAACTATTTAAACTTAAATATTTTTATATAGAATAGATCATTTTAAAAATTTATCAATGGCATATCAACATTGTGATATTTATATAAAGGTGAATCATTATTCAAATTAAAATAATCAAATCATGAAATCAAACGACTCAAAACTTTCTTTTATATTATTTACTAGAGTCTTATCACTGTGTTATATGCAGATTTTTATTTCCTACTTTTGTTTTTATTTTTGCCTTCAGTGAAAACACTGAACATTGGATTATTTTTAATATTACGTATTTCATTTTTACTTTTTGATTTAATTCACTTTAAATTGTGTAAAATACATTTCTGACTTTATGAATGTAAAACATGTAAAATCTACAGGGAATTTAAATTAATAAATACATATATTTATAACTCAAAATTAGGTGTAATAGCTCCGTTATTATTTTTTAAATAGCTCCATTGTAAAAACTCAAAAGATAAGCTAAATATTTTTAAAAACAATGGAATTTACAAACTGGAATGTAACGACTGTAATCCAGTTTACGTGGGGCAAACTGGGCGCACTTTCTTAACTAGATATTCAGAACACATAAGATCCTTTAAAAATAAAAAACAAGATTCTCAATTTGCCAATCTTTTTATTGAAATAATCATAAAATTCATATCTCAAATAAACCAATTCCATTACATGTTGAAAGCAAAGGGTGTAAACTTAATATACTCAAACAATAGGAAATTAATAAATATCTAAACAGCCCTAATTTTAAAATAATTTATGAACAAACCAACCTAATATCTTCACCACTATTAAAAATATTTTAATAGACTGTTATCCTTCACTTTGTCTCTTTATATACACGCTTACATGATGGGTAATTAATAAATTAATCATGTTACAATTGCATTTATATATTTTGATAAAAAATTCTTAAAAATTGAAATATTGTATAATAATACATTTATATAAATTTATTCATAATATTTCAATCATGTATTAAAATTTAAAAGAACACCAACCTATTATAATATTATTGATATATTTTCCACAACAATTATCTAAAGATATAAAACTATAAAGCTTTATTAATTATCTCACACCACATACATGTTTGTCAATAAATACTTACTTTGCTATAAATTTTTCCAAAATTTAAATATAAATACCTAAATTCCCCATTACCCATTAAACTCAATTATGATCAATGTACATTAATACGTGTATAGTTCTTAAGATTTTTTTTGTTTTTTACTTAAGTACCTTGAATTATATAACTATATAAGACAATTCAATCCATCTAATCTTCACATTCGTTTGAAAATGCCCTAACAAGGCGAAACAATTGTCACGAAATTTTTGTTTTTATATTTGTAAAAATAAAATAAAGTGTTCAGTAGACTCAAATCAGTGTTTGATTATATTATAAGTTTAAATATGGAGTTCTACAAAATAAACACCAAATCAATCAATATCCAGCAAAGTTAATTACTTTCAGCATGAAACACGCCGGCTATAGCGCCCTTTTTTTGTTATTATAACATCTTTATCTTTATTTTAGCTACTATATAGATGCGTTCAAGCTATCAACTTGTCTCATGACAACGCACATGCCCAAATGGATGTAAAGTTGAGATCTCTCGTATGTCTTGGATTAAACGAGCAAGCCTTGCACTTGTGGTTAGAAGTATTATGTTCTTGTGTCGATGTTGTCCAGAAATGGTAAATATTGCATCTTTACTTTTGTAGAATTGATTTAGATTAAGAAAACTATTTATATTTTCATATAGCTACATATTATGTCGATAGCTTGTCATCCGAGAACATTTGTACGTCTATTATATACGCTAAGAATATTCAACAAGGAGAAAATGTCCAATCCTTAAAAGAAGCTGGCTTATTTTCGATGGAGTAAGTTCACTATTGAAGGTTTTGAAAAATATTGGATTTGGATGCAGGCAGTATAAAAAATCCAATATATTGATGGAAAGGTACAATATCGTGATGGCGAGGCATACTGTTTTGGGACAAGTAAAACAAATAGAAGATTGGCAAAAAGTGATATTTTTTTAATGAAACGTGGCTTAATGCAAACCATACCAAACCATCCACAAGTAGCTTATGTTAGGTTTTTGTTATTTTCATTGTGTGTTTTATAGAATAAATAATATAGATGTACATAAATTTGTTTTTAAAACTGTCTGAATATTTGTTAATTATCTTTGTTTTTTAAGTTAGTCCACTTTGTTTATTCTCAAATGTAATTTCAAAAAAGTATATTTTTAAGTGACCTCGGCACGGGAAACCCCAGCGAGGTCACATTATTTTTATTATTAATCATAGTTTGTAAGCGAAAAATATGAATAAATAAATAAAATACATTCTTGGACTGACAATACTACAGCATCTACGTCCAAAGTTCGAGTTGGAAAAGGAGCCAGACTTATCTGATGCAAAAAATCCAAAGTAAAAAAAATGTACAACACTATTGTAATCTTTCAAAAGTGACATCATACCGCAGTGCTATGCCGCTGGTTTAGCACTGCGGTCAAGCTTCTTTGAAAATAGTTCGTTATCCTTTTAGTGAAATTATTAAAAACATTTTTATCCATTAAAAGACAGAAAGTACGAGTATTCCTAACAAGTTATTGTTCTGGTGCAAGTTATTTATAAAATAAACCTTTGCAGGTTTCTCTAAACAAAAAATAAATATATAAAGTAAAACTATCATAATAACGTTTTCCAGTTTAAAAAAAATATATTTTAAAGGGTTTTTGATTGTTTAGAACTATGTAAGTCATTTTTATTTTATAGACCTTTGCCAAGGTTAAAAAAAATATGCTTTCATTGTGTATCATGTGTAGCAAATTTTATTGTTTTATTAATTGTCAGGTACCACCCGTGGTCGTTCTTGAATTCTCCTGGCTGGGTACAAATCAAGTGTGAACTGCGCATACTGTCACAGTTTGCCTTCAACCTCAATCCAGATTGGGAACTGCCAGTTAAAAAAGAAACACAAAGTCAACCCCTTAAAGATGGAGTACGAGATATGCTGGTCAAACATCACCTCTTTTCCTGGGATCTGTAAAAATATTGCCAATGTCCTTTCCATAATCATAAGTCTTGTTTTTTTATGTGTAAATACGGGTTGTGGGTTAGTGTTACGGACTTTGATCAGAGGTCCGAGATTCACTCTCCACTACACCTCAATTTTATTCCATATTTCAATACGGTTATTTATGAGTACCTGAAAATAACCACATTTTTCCTGCCAATTTTTGTATGTTGTTTATTTGTCAGGTAGCGCATTGCAAGAGGTCTCAAGTTTGACACCTGATAATCTTGACATGAATTTTTTATTTAACAATAAGTTTTTACATTGAAATATTTCACAGTCCCTGGACAGGCATCTGAAGCTTAGGACTTCTGCATCTTATCTTTATGCAACAAAAAATTATGGAGATGAACCAATGCAGTGCCCTAGAATAATAATGGCCACCAAACTGAAATATTTGTGTGAATCATACGAATGCAAATATGTTTGTTTACATATTTTTTAATGCACGTTATCTCTTTAAGATTCCTAAATATTTATATGTCTTTGTAAATGGATATCACCTGTTACAGCTCATGTATCAGGTGTTGCCAAATGACTAAGAGGAAATGTTTTTTTTTTGCTTAGACACATCAAACATATTTTTCAAATATCTTTCCCTCGAAATAGAATTCTACATATAGAGTGGAAACACGCTTATTATTATTTTTGTATATTTTAATCGCTCTCAGCGGACTTTTAAATTAAAAAATAATAGTACCTAAGTAGGTATTTACAGTAGTTTCTCTGTATCAGTATCAGCCTGTAAAAAGGTCGGATTAATTGCAGGGCCAGAGAAGCGAAGTGCCAGATTATAGATGGAGTACTGTATTTGTAACCTGCGAAGTGATATTCTATACAAAATAAACAAATACAAATTGAAAAAAATATAAATATAAATAAAACCAAAAAACAATAATGCGATTCGAACACAAAATGGCTAAACGACCCAATATGTTATTCCATCATTAATAAAAGCCTTTCAACTTTATATAAAATCTGTCTGGTACTTATGAATTTCAAGAATATGTCGTCGGTGTACTGATAGAACCCTTTAAATGTCAAAATTTCAGAAAACAAATCAAAAATGCAGTTCTACATACATCATTTTTTGAGCTTTATCAACTGATAAAATTCTCTAAATCCTCCGAGATTATGTTTCAAGGTGTGTAATAGTTTCTTTGATTTTTTAATGTTTTCTGGTGAAAACCATTTATTCCATTTACCAGATTTTTTTTGGAAATGTAGGGTCCATAGTTGATGACACACATGTTAAATTAGTTCACTTAAAATAGACTAATGACCGACAATGCAATGTCATCATTTTCAATCTAATCCAATACATTCGTAAAATGCAACTCTATGAGTATTTTTATTTTTTATTTATTAAGGAAAAACAACAGTTGTTATATAAGAATACAAAATAGTTCATACATCCAGTTAAAGTTTTTCACAAATATAATGAGAGAACATGTTCCACAGTAAAGAGAAAAATAATATATTATATAAGACATGAGAAAAAAAAAGAGCTCATAAGAAGGTTAAGGGAAATAGAGTGGAAGAGAGGGATTTTCATAATATAGTTGATCAATTCAAAATTTTGATATTATAACAAAATAAACATAATTAACGGAACATAAACTTATTACACACTGACAAATGTTTCATTTTCCAAAAAAAAAGTTTTTTTTTGTAGTCACAAAATTTTGTATTAAAATATCTAAATGGAAACAAAGTAAATAAAATTTGGAGCAGCTACGATAAATAAACGAGTTTTGAACATAATTATTTTTGGGCAATGAATTATAAAAAAAATTAACTTGTTGTGTTGACTTTACGGGACAATTGATTGAAATACGCTCCAAGAGATATGGACTATCGATAAAATTGTTTAAAATTTTAAAGAGGAAAGACAGATCAGTATTGCACATGAAATCGGAGGCCATTGTTCTGCAGTATGTTTACACCGTCCCTACCATGAAGAATGAACTACAAAGGAACGTCGTCTATAAAGAGACCATAGGACGCAGCCAACATCAGTCAGTCTGTTCAGTTAGTCGGCCCAACAAGTTCAGTTCACGTCAGACCAGCTCGATGACGTCACTTAGTTCCAGCATGTAGTTCAAGTGCAGAATAAATACACGACTATGGCTAATAGAGTCGCCTATGTGGAGAAAAACGATTATATGATTATTAACCCCGAAGTTAGCTACAGTTTACATCAATACAATGGACCGTAGGCACTCGGGCCGAGAATCGCAAGCGCAGACTGAAACAGTCCGTTACACATTTGTTGTTAAACTAAAAACCAAACCAAAAATTTATAACGCTTTTGTTCTATGCAATACAGCTAAAGGTCTTCTCTAGAGAATTATTACTCTGAAATATAGACATATAATAGTTTGTTAATTTTATGCATTCCTACACGAGAATATGACAATTTAGCCATATTTTATACGCAAAATTACTTAACGCTCCAGACTGTTTTTGGTATGCCACACCAGCAACCAGAAACAATTCCTTTGTATGTGCATACGTGCGGTGCACTGCCAAGTAAAAATACTTGGAAATAAATAAATCATTAGTAGTTAAAATATGTAATGTAAACAGGGGTTCATTGCAACATTGTATTCATTATTAGCTCCAAAAGATCCAGCGAGATCCACTCTAGCGGATAATTTTCTTATCTTGTATACGCATGCACAATGGTCACTGCATATTCTGTTCTGCACAAATTTTACACTGAATTTGTATGAAAAATATCAAACCTGGTAAAATTGTGGCTTGAGCGAGATATACTATGCTTCATACTGGTGAATCGTGCATTAGAGGGAGAAGACAACATGCATACACACTTTGTGCAGTGCCAGCGCATGACGCAGACATGAAGTTCGTTTTTAATGTCACTTTCAACATGCGTACTGACAGAATATTAGTATGAATTTAGATGATTTAGTTACATGTCATGTTAGTGCGTATAAAACAATATGCAAACAAAAACAATGGCAGATTTATCATTAACAGCTGTCATTGCACTTATTCTTATAGCTTGTTAACCATGTCAGATGTCAGACTCATATTATAATATTATTCAACTAAAGTTTACAAAATGTTAAGAAATGGACTTCCAGTGTTTTTGGTCAGGAACCGCCTGTGCCAAATGTGCAAAAATGTTGTACCGAATGACAGTAGCAAAAATTACAAATATATATATTTTATTCACATTTGTTAAAAAGTTTGTCAGCGTGGGATAAACTGGCGTAGTATAGTATTCGGTGTTACGAATGAGATGAGAATCTTCTATTTTTCAAATATATAAATGGAATTGTATATATTAAATTTCTTAGATTTTCTTGGCTGTTCAGATGCTCAATGAAGTATTCTGGGTTATTGTGCCTCATGTCTCTATCTAGTATCTTTGCAGATAACACCAAACTGTTTGTGAACCCCCTTTCATACTCTGGGCAGCCAGGATTTGGACCACATCAATGAATGGACTAAAAACTGCCTAATCTCACTGAACACTTGAATGAATAACTCGGTTATAAGCTTAGACTATACCCTGTCTGCGTAATCTATAAGTGTGAAAGCACTACAATTAATTATATGAATCATACACGTATAAACATGTGAGTCGAGGTCCTGTAAATAAAATACTGAAAAATGTACCCTTCTTCACATAGGCAGAAACAATCCTATATCTTTTGGGTGGTGTCAAACTCAAACCTGTAAAGCATCAAAAAGATCTCTGCATAATCATGTCAATGGATTTAAAATGGGAAGCTCACATCACCTCTGTTGCTAAGGAAGCCAAGTCAATAATTTATTTGATTAAAAGGGCATTCCAAAATATTTACTCCAGAGATATTTCTTAAAATATACAAGTCCTATGTAAGACCTTTATTGGAGTATGGATATCAGGTATAGAGTCCCTACTTCAAGCTACTGAGCTATCGTCCTGGAAACTACTGGAAAAAGTCCAAAGATGTACTACAAAAATCCCCAAATTACTCGAAAGGGTGCCCTACCGCTGTAGATTAAAAGCACTAGAACTTGCCTCATTGGAAAAACGACGGAAGAGAGGGGACTTGATAGAAACTTATTAGGTACTAAATGATAAATATCAAAATCACTCGCAAACGAGTAGAGGCATATATATGAAATAAAAGATTAATATTACTGCCCCCTGCATGAGAAGTATCAATTAAATCCTAACACAAATTTTCAGGGTAACTCCATAACTGGAAGCTCTATCGTCCCCAATTCCATCTCAATTACAAGAATAACTTTCTTTCCAGCAGGGTGGTTTCAAACTGGAATTAATTGCCAAGCCTGGTTGTCCATTTCGTTTCGATCAACCAGTTAAAAAACCGTTTGGATGCTTTTTTGAAGGAAGAAGAACGCAGACAAAAAGCAGCACACGAGATATAGGCACACCAGCAAAGGCTGCCTGCTTACAACAAATAATTATTATAATAATAAAAAATAATGTCGTAACTCACAAACAAAAGTTTCAGACTGCCTCACAGTATCGACATAATTTATGTAGATATTTATCTAATATTATGTACAAATCCTAAATACATGAATGCAAACATGGCACAGTAACCCAGGAGACCTTATTGTGCATCAGAATGGAATATGTCTAGTCACGGGCAAATTAGACCTTATCAGATTCATATTATGCCTTTTTATCCTTTGATGTGACCAATTTCTGTATATTTTTTATGACTAGTTCTGATGTTTTTCATTATTATTTTTTATATTAAATATTTTTAATTTATAAAATTATTATTTGAAACTAACTTTTGAGATTTAACATTTAAACCTTAGAGTAATAATGCGCATGCTATAGAGGAGCCCTATCACATGTTTTTTCTACGTTTGGGCTCCTCTATAGCTTGCGCATTATTACTCTGAGATTTAAACTATATGACTATGTATTATGTTTTACATAAAATCACTAAAATACACTAATGATAGTACAAATAAACTTTTATGAAACAATAAAGATACAGTAGATAAACTAAAACAAGCTGGAATTTATTTATTAAAGTCCCGGCTTCTGTATTGGTAAAACAAATAAAAACGTCATCAAAGTAACAATAAATTTTCAGAATTCGCTAATCACTTTATTGATTATAATCACGCTTTTAATAACAGTAATGGATTAAATATCTAACATATTTGTAATAGAGGCCTGATTTAGATTAAAACAAACCATCACGCGGTTTCTCCGTAAGGGTAGGCAGAGAGGATAGAATGCCATATTACTCTGTATTTGCATACAGATCTCGCTTCCTCTACATTCATAAATATTCTCATGCACATGCGCCGATTATTCTGACTTTTGAAATGTATTCTGATAAGATGATGTATTTTGGGTACCTACTTGGTTGGTTTATTTTTATGCCTTGACAAAGGAAGTCATGTTCTAAAACCACTAGACATACAGTCGAACTTGCTTATAACGCTCACGGAAATAGTGAGATCTCGGATGCAATGAGGAAACATTAGTTGACAGTTTAGTTTATAGTTTTATCCATACATTTGTTCACCTTTATAACGAGCTACTTCTCAGACATACTGAACAAAAATACTGTCAACAATAAGGAAGTTCAGTGGTTTTTTTTATTATTTGTTCATAGACTATTAAACTAAGCCAAAATATTTGTTTTTAATTTGTATGTATCGTTTATCAACGCTATGCTTTTTTAAGTTTTGTATTTCTGAAATTAATCAGCATGTGACGTCTCAAGTTCTCTTCCGCTACTTCTCGGTTAGTTCTGCCGATTGGTCCATTTACGGTAAGTTAACCGGAAATCTTCTACAAGTCCCTTATCATTGGTTGATTCATATGAACTAGTGACGTCATTCAAAGAAGTTTGTTTTCACTAAAATATGTTTTAATTTTTTTTATACGTTTTCAAGAAACTTTGCCGTATAATTTAATGCTCTAATTTTTACTGCACGTAAGAAAAAGATTTTTGTATCCAATTTCCCGTAGGGCTGAAGATCCTCATTGGTCAAAAACTCTAATCTTTGAAAACATATTCTTCGAAATAAGAACCTAAATATTAAAATCCAAATGGACGACTAACTTAGAACCGATGCCACCAAGCATCGGGATCGGATCACCTTTGTGACAATATATAAGTTTCTAAGTACCTAATTGGTGTTTTCCCCGACAAGTATCATTCATATGGTTAAAATCGCATGTAAAAAATCCAAGTTTTGTGAACTCGATAAGTACAAACCCGGCTCCTCTTTATAATTTACAACTTCTTTTGTGGTTTATCAATGACATCCTAGTTTTTGGGGGTTTTTACTGCGTTTTTCTGTTTTTTTTTTTATGATCGATGCATTACGGGGGGTGATGTCAAATCAGTTTAAACCATACCCTTGAATTATAAACATGTCAACTAACAAGAGGAAATGTCTCTCAATTCTTGAAAAAGTGGCAAATTGTGGAATAGAATGTGGTGTTAAAAATATTAAATGTTTTCTCTGTCAACATTGTGGAAAAATAAGAATGTATATTTTTCTGTATTTGAAAGGAACATTAAGGACAAAAAAATCGGATGTGGTATGTTTGTAAAAATTTTCTCGACATTTTTATTTTTATTTTTAAATTACCTACATGTACTTAGTGACAATAATATGCCATGCTGATTTTTAAAAAACTGCTTAAAACGAGCAAATTCAGTCGGTCCTTTCTTCCTCGTAATAACCAAGCTCAACTGTATTAAATTTATTTCATTGATTTTACACTAACTAAAGACATTGCCAAATTATTTTTTGTTTAATTTAATATAAATTCATTATGTGTTGTTTAATCTATACACAAAATAATTGTATGTTTAAATTTTCTCTGTGAATGTTTTGTCAATATCTTTTATAATATTCATTGAGTTTACGAATAAAAAAGATAATAATTTAGATTGTTATTTATGTATAGTGCAATAAAATACATTCTTATATTGAATATGTATATTATGTAATATTAGTGAAAATTTAAGACAGACGTACTTAACTATGCAATAGAACGATTATTTTATTTACCACTTTTTCATTATTTTGTTCATTAAAATATTTGTAAATTATTAATAATTTATGAAATTTAATTAGTGGAATAACACAAATCGAATTTTGAATCAACATGAAATAACCATAAATGATGAATGTTTCTTTGCAGAAAATCTTAAAGTAATATTTATGTTAATAGAATACTTTAGCCTTTAAGATCATTTATTTTTATTAAATCTATTTATTTGTCAAGCACACTGTTAGCATTAATTCTATATCCTTAACCAGTTCTTCTGTCTAATTTATTTGTTAATTCTAAGCTTGCCTTAAATTTAAACAAAATATCATTGCACCATAGAAAATAAGAAATATTGCTTTTTGTAAGCCTAAAAAATGTCCAATATTGTCACTAGCAACTTAATATCAGTGAAATAATTCTTGTATTTTTACATATATTATAAATATTGTGTATTGATCATAATATGTAAAGTAGTTAATATCAATACATATATATATATATATATATCTAGGTGTAATTCAGATATTTGCAGATTTTTTTTAAAATACCAAAGTGCTGTTGTGTTTCTCAATCACTTTTAGAATATTTATAATTTTGTTTTATTTTTGTGTGTATAATATCTGTGGCTTGGATCTAGAAAGGCCAATGTCAGATTTCACATTTTTCTTGCCACCATTTTGTAGAGGGTCGATGTCAATGAAAAAAATGTACATTTAACTTTTTTACATACACATACATGTCGCACCCCTAGTTTTAGACTATGACAAGTCAAAAAATAGCATTCTGAGATAATTGAATTTAAAGTTTCATTTCTCCGAAAGAAATCAAAGAATGTGTTTAGTTAACCGTGTTTTTTTATAATTTGTTTGTCAGGATTTGTATTTTAAAATGCAATGTTTTAAAAAATACAATATTATAAGGAAATTGTGTTTATAGTCGCGTTTTTGAGATATCATACTCTAAAACTAGACCATTGAAATATTTTAATCACGATTTTGAGTTAACTTATCATGTACATTATTATTGCACTAACAAAAGTAGGAAATGAGATCATTTTTCTTTAAGATATGGTGCAAAATAATAAACTAATTAACATATTACAACAGAGATGAAGAACATTTAAGAGAAGGTAATCTGTTGATGTTTGTTCATATATGGGCAGAATAGTGAATGTTACACAGTGTGTAAAGTGGCCACTTAAACCAGCCATTGACAGGTCATAAGCCCTGTAGGTGCCTAGACGTCTATATTACCTTCTCTTAAATGTTCTTCATCTCTGTTGTAATATGTTAATTTAAACAGCTCCCCAGGGAGTTGCATCCAGTCCTTGTCTACAAAAATTTAGACAAACTCAAAATATTGTTGATAATAAACTAACATTAATTATGAACAATTTTTTTTTTATTTTCGGCCAAAATAACCTATAAAAACAAAAAAAAAATTGAAACAATCTCAACAAATTTTAATAGTTTATCAATGTAACTGAAAAAATTAAAAGGACTTTCGAAGTCTCTTGCAAAATTACAAAGGTTTATAGGTGCAAATTCATCAATTGGAATAATTTCAATCATTGTTTTCTTCAGAAGTCGATGGATTTTCTCTTCGAGTGGTATTAACGACTTTTAATAAAATTATTTATTAAATTATTATTTTTAGGAATCAAATTTTTCTTGCATAGGCTAAAAAGATCTTTCTTTTTTTGTTCAGTCATTCCCGGGTAGCTCAATGTAAGCATTGCAAATTAAAATTAGCAAATTTAATGTGGTACCAAAACTCAAAATTAAGTCATTAGTCTATTCTTAAACTATAATTCAAAATGTAATAGTCTAAAATTAATAAAAATGTTGTTTTCTGATTCAAGACTATAGCAACTCAAAATATCATAGTCTTGAAATATCACACAATATGATTTAGGAAATTTAAGACTATATTTTGTGTAATTAAATTGAGAACAGTTCATTTAGACTTGTGATAGTTTTTGACCAGGTAGTTTATCATATTATCAATACTTCTACATTATTAACTCAAAATCTCAGTTTTTTGACTTGTCATAGTCTAAAACTAGGGGTGCGATGTGTTGTAATTGTAGTTTTTATTAATATTTGTTACCGAAGACGTCAAACAGTTCATTAGAACACCACAAAATGGCTAAATACTTACTCTCCTGTAATATTAAGATTTACGACATTGGCCCTTAGAAATCTCCGGCACAGATTTATTGACTGTGTTCTGGACAAAGGCTTCAAACCACATTAGGGAAATATCGTTTTTTTCTTTAAATTATGAATTAATGCGGGGCCATGAAATACTGTCGATAGAAAAAAATATTTTTTGTACTTAGTACTTAATAGTAGCATAAAAAATATTTTTACATTTATAATTTTTAATTATCGCGAAAACGCTTCATTGCATTGGCCACGCTCCTAATACGCTACGACTCAATTGAATTTTTACCATTGTTTGTGACCGATAAATAGACCGTCGTATATTTCACGAATCTTGGCGTCACAATTGTCAAGCTCGATCTTTTCGCGTTTTTGTGGAGGCATATTTTTTATACATTTCATTTTTTAAATTATAAATGATATTCACTTTGAAATTACAATTAATTTTTCTAAATCCATTTTACATATTTTTATCGATAATTGTAGTATGTGATATTTCCCTATTATGGGAAAAGTGGTTTCATTATTTAAAATGTCGAGCCATGTTTGCCAAAATATCATAACCGACAAAATCAGTATTTTACAGGAGAATATTTTTTCTTCTTAATTATATTAAGAAATATACATACTTTCAGAACCAAATTTTAATAATGAAATGAATATTCAATTCTCAAAGTATATTCTTTAATAACTAAGAAGAAAAAATATTCTCCTACTAAATATTGTTTTTTTGGTTACAATGTTTTAGCGATTGTGACTCAATGTGTTTTTAACCAATTTTTAACAATAAAAAATATTTAAACCACAAACACCTATTGACCTAATCCCTTTTCCCAAATTTACCCACACGGTTGGTTAAAAACACATTAAAACTAATAAAACAACTTCGGCCGAAATTGTGGTTTGAAGCTATTGTCCTTAAATAGTAGCCGACATGTAGTTTTAAAATAACAGTTTATTGTGTTAGATTTTTTACTGTACATTGTTTATTTTTCTATGCATACCAGAGTTTATTGTAAATTATGCAGTTCTATAATTCTGTGATTAAATTATTTTCTTGAATCATGACTTCCAAATAGGCAAAATTGTTTTGTTTATAAATTTATGTGTAATTAAATATTTTAATTGTAAGTATTTCAAACGCTTATGATAGAATCTTAATTAAATTAACTAAAATATGTAACAAAACATTTGTTTATTTATTTAAAATGTCTAATTTAAAACAATAATTGTAGGTTTACATTTCTATCATTTAATTTAACAGACTTCCTACAAGACAGGACAAGACTACTTTCAAGACATATTTTCATATAAAAAAAAACATTTAATCTCTTTGCTATAATAATAATACTATAATCATAATAGTATGGTAATGTGTGTAATATTATAAATTATTGTAACAAAAAAATTATATGTAATTCCAAATGGTTTTTACTGTACTAAAAAATTATGCGTACATTAAAATAACTTACACATTTAAGATTAATTTGTTTTATTCCTTAATCCTGCTAATTACTCACTGAGTTATAGATTTTATTTTGTCACTGCTAAGAACAACAAAACATGCAAAGCAAAACAGATGTAAAATTTAACAACATTAGACATACCAACGTTTTCATTCCAAGGAGACGGGAGTGACAGAGACAGTAGTAGACTCTGGTATTCTGATGTTAAAGGCTCTTTTGGACATGCACGCTGCATTTGCTACTGTAAACCATAGTATTTTGCTTGAACACCTGGATAGAAATTATGGTATCTGTGATCAAGCACATATATGTGGTTCAGTTGATATCTTGATAAAAATGAATATGCACTTGTATTCCAGGGTAAAAGTTAACCCAAGTTAGAAGTGTCTACTGGAATGTATCCAGGCTCAGTACTTGGACCGTTTATCTATCTCCAATGAACTTAAGAAATAAAAAAACTTCGAAGAATGTGTATTGCGGTCTCACTGCTATTCGATGATACACAGATTTGTTTTATTGTAAACAGGAAAGAAAAGTATGCTTATTGGCTTAATTAATAGATGCATACATAATTTGTACAATATAATATTATAAAAAATAAAAACACGAAAAGCAAAAAAATCCCTTCAGAAACGGTGTTGTTGAAATACGAGTATTTAAAAAAAAAAAGTCTTTCTCTACCCCATGGAGAGCGTTCATAATCCCACTGCAAATCAATTAAAAATCTCTAAATAAATTTCGACAAGTATCTACCTACGTTATTCACTAAAATAATTGTTCATTATTTTGACGTTTAATTATGTAAGCTAATATAGTTCTTGTGTATGTGAGCATAAATACTGGTTTTGGAAAATACAACAATTTAACCTATATCAAGATAGTTTATTCTGAATACGGGAATTTGATTTCTTTAAAAACGCTACTGAGTTCTTCAGAAAAACAAAACGGATTAATTTTCTGGTTTAATTAATAATGAAATACAATTTAATACTTATCCTCAGTTTGTAATTTTTAAAGTTCAGCCTTGTGGTTCTTGTTTTTGATTGGCTGTAAAATAATTTAGCAGCCAATCGGTGTAGAGGGCTGAGCGAGTTTGGTGTCTTTGGTGAACTTGTAGCCGCTCGATCTTGAAGGGTGTCGTTGGCGTACGTCGAATAATAATTATGTAGCTGAAGCTGGGCTGTGTTTTAAAATAGTTTTAAATGTGCGAATACCTTTACGGTTTATAAGTTAAATAATACGAAAAAATGGCGTCACGAGGCGGACCGATGATAGTCGGAACAGACGGTGCTGATTTCGAGCATCGGCAGAGAGTAGCAGCTCAGTATCAAGTCAGGTAAGATATTAAATCATATATGTTCACATAGCACCAGACGTGAAATATGGATTTTTGTAAACGTGTTTGACAGTTGTCATGAATACAATGTACTCGGAAAACTTCATAAATATAAATTAGTTTATGTAATTTATAGAAAACATATGGCTTATTTAACTATCCGCTTTTTCTTTTTTGACATTAGACATATTTATACATAATGTAGAAGTAATATGGAAATGTAATCTGTTTCAGTGCACTCAACAAGTCCCGACTAAAATATTGCATATTTTTTCATCATCTTCTATTTTTTGTTATGCTTGCAAAACTGTCTGCCGATATACTTGACAGATTAGATATATTTGTATTAGAAATTGAAGAGCTACAAATCCCCCAGGTAAACAGACAGATTATCTTTATTTTTATTCAACTTCGTTTTGACATTCCCTATAACAACTGACAAGACGGCTCATATTATTGTATTTATAATACCCTTAATATTTGGTTGGCAGAACAGTTAACTTAACTATTTTTACAAATCATCTAATCTTACCTAGACACATTAATTTAAGCATATTTTTGGAATGTCACATAGCATATAATAATCTTGAAATATTTTAGTTTCCTATAGCGACTGGCATTAACCTGCCTTTAATATGAATGGTAACAAACCCCCTTCAAGTGCATGTATTATTATTTATTTTATGTAAAAACTTGCTTTTAATTTTGCATTGTTTTTGAATAGGTTTTTAGTAGATAATATCATGAACATTTTACTTTTAAATTTAAGATATACATATATTATTGATTGCCTTTATTTACGTACATAATAACATAGTGTGAAATGAAAACTGTTGTATTTACTACTAATTTTTTATGACCTTAAGATAGATGCTTTTTTAGGGCTTAAAGTTTGTTTTCCTGGCGATGTATCTTCAATGAAACAGAACTAAAAAATCTTTTGTATTAGGGGGACCCAGGTATAGATCCTCGGTTACTTTTCCTGTAGCCAGTGATTAAAAAATGTACATGTATATCTGTGGATTGGGTCTAAAAGGGCCAATGTCGTAAATCACAACATTACGGCAGAGTAATTTTACAGGTATTTTGTCACGTTATAATAAACTGTTTGATGCGTTTGAAACTATTTTCAATACAAAACACTACCACAAATGTATGTGTATATAATTTATTTTAAATATGTGTATTTTTTAATTGACATGAGCCCTCTACAAAATGTTCTCGGCAAGAAAAAAATAAATTCAACATTGGCCCTTTTAGACCCAAGACACGGATATATTGGTGTGGTATCCATATAAAGTTCTTGTGTAATTCATGTTCATGTATGTACACTGTTCGATTCCCAAGTAAAATTAAATAAACATTTTTTTTTTCATAATATGAAAGTTGGCATATAAAAATGTATGTGCAAATTTAGTTTCAACATATTGTATCCTTACACATCTTTTTTATTATGCTGTTTTACATTGGTAATAAACGTAAACATTCATGAAAAAATAGCAAAATTAGCAGTTCACAATGGAGTCCTGGTCCTGACTTTGATGTATGGGAGCGAAGTATGGACTTGCTGAATGCTGTCGAAATGCGATCTCTTAGGCGAATGTGTGGTAAAACTATGTACAATAGATGCACAAATGTTGAGATCCGTACATTACGCAAGGCTGAGATAAGCATTATGGACAATTCAAGAAAGGAACTCTGCGTTGGTTTGTACATGTAGAGCGAATGGACAGCGAAAGAACAGCTAAAAATATTTACGATGCAAATGTTGATGGATGTAGAAAAAGAAGAAGACAGAGAAAGACATGGCATGACCAAATCCAACAAATACTTGAAGATGGATATGTTAATAGTCAGAATAATTTGTGCGCGTGCATGAGAAGATGTATGAATGCAGAGAAAGCGAGATCTGTATGCAAAGATAAAGCGATGTGGCATTCTATCCTCTCTGCCTACCCTTATGGGGAAACGGCGTGATGGTTTGTTGTTGTTGAAAAATGTTTGGAATGTACTCCTTTAAATCTGCATTTTTACACAAATTTTCAACATGGTTGAAAGATTTCTATGAATAATCCGGATAAAATAAATATATTACAGTACTTATTTTTATTTTTAAAATGTTTTATGAGAAATTTAATTTGAGTAAATATTCTACAAATATAAAGTTCAGCGTTTTTGGCAAAAGTATGCTGAGTAAATATTCTACAAATATAAAGTAACATGACTGGTATGATTGTATAAATCCAATACTGCTATGTATTCTAATATTACAAAAGATATGAATATGAAATTTTAAGTTATGTGAAGAAAATATACGGCGCTTTCCAGCCAGAAAACAAAAGTGTGTTGATAGAACACCATTATACCTATAAATGAAGGTTAATCACATGCATTAAAATGGCTAGCGTTTTTGAGTTACTAAATTCTTACTGTTTTTCCCTTGATTTCGCTTTAGTCAATTAAAATTATATTTTAGTTGATAAATAATTAAGTTTTCTTTATCTATAACAATAAAGTATCTAATACTTTATCACACAAAACAGAGTGAGATCTATCACATTATTGTAAATAATTTTTTTTTGTGTATAACTTATAAATTAAATATAATATGTACATTGTTATTATTAGAGCACACATAAGAATATGTTTATGTTTGCCCCAATTCAAGATTCAAAATAAAATAATAATAAATAAATAAATAAAATAATGTTTCTTGACATGCGTCTGGAGTTGCCTATTTCAATCACTATTTTAAGATCATGGTATATTTCTTCATTGTATTACAAAAACTTGTTCTAAAAAATTGTTTAATAAGTTTTAGAAATGCAATGAAGAAATTTACCAGGGCTGGTATTCCGAACGCCTTTACAGCGCGCTATAATGCGTATTTAGTACGTAAAAACGCGCTATGCCGCTCTATAATCGCATTCAGAATACCAGCCCTGGATCTTAAAATGATTGAAATAGGCATCTCCAGATGCGTGTCAAGGAACACTATTTTCATATTAAAAATTATTTACGATAATGCAATAGATCTCTCTGTTTTGTGTGATGAAGTATTAGATACTCTATTGTTTTAGATAAAAAAAATATTTCTTCACTAAAATATAATTTTAGGTAACTAAAGCGAAATCAGGGGGAAAAATACAGTAAAAGTGAATATCTCGAAAATTTAAACGTTACTGAACATGACTGACCTTAATTTTACAGGTCTAAGGTGTTCTATCACCACAATTTTTTTCCTTGAATGTCTGGTCACCTGTATATAAGGTTTAGTAAAATGAATAAGTTTATGGCTGAATATCATGAAAATATTCTAAATATGGATGGCCTAAAAAGTCTTAGCTTAATTATATAAACCAATGCCTAAAAAATGTTATTTCAAAAACTAAACTAACTGAAAAGTTTTACAGGATGTTTAAAAGTAAATTAAACCAGAACTATTCCAAGGCGAACAGATTTTGCTATTCTGAAAAATTTTATTTTGGATTTCCGAGCAGTGAAAGTTATAGTAAATTGTGCAAGTATTAAATATTAATTTTTACACCTCAACCGAAACTAGCCTATTAAATTTCAGTAGAGGAAAAATAAAACCCTGTTTTATCCCGGAGACTTATTTACTAACTAAATTGTTTATAATTCGTGGCACTTTGCTTCCCTGCGTTTGAAGTTCTTCATTTATTTATTATGGTTCACAAACAATAAACATTACATAAGACATTGGTTGAATTATTATTATTGTTGTCTGATTATTTTTATGTTTAATCAGAAGTAACTAATTTTATTATTAAATTCTCATTTGAATATTATTTTCTCAATCCTGTTTTATATTTGCAGCCCCATTTTTGGGAGTATGTCTGGTGCCTTTCCTTACTTTCTTCTTACTTGGGATTGGCCTCTATCAAGCGCAATAGAATTATCACCATGAAGCAGTACATGTTGGGAATAATAGTTTTTGGTTACCTCCCTATATTGTTCTGTTTGATTTATTATTTCTCCGACTGCTGGCGTTACATGACAGGAGACTATACTGAAGATGAGGACTCTTCAGAAGAAGATAACTCTGATGAAAATTCTATCCAAATGTGGCAGGTTCGTAATCCATTTTTTTTCTCCAAATTCATACGGTATGTAATGCACATGTTTTAATGAATAAATAGATTATATTGTATTTATTTCACTGCCATAAAAAATATAGAATAGATATAAACTTTGAGCAATGATACCCAATGTTGGTCTACAAGTCTAGGGGACATGGCATTAAAAAAAATAAGATTAAAAACTAAATAATTGTTGTGTTTTTGTCCATTTTGACAAAAACGGAACAATTATTTCACCTTTTGTGTTGCAACAAAAGTGTCACGCTGTCATTTAACTAACTTGTTTGTTTTTAGATATAAACTATGTTTTGCATTTATATAGGTTTGATCTAATAATGCTAAGTAAGTCATTGTTACAAATTCACACCGATGTGTACGTTGTCTGTCTTTGTCATTGAGGTATATAACTAGAGTAAACATAAGCGTTTGAAATATGTTCCCCCAACCTGCGGCCAATTGGTCCATGTTTGATAGAGCGTTTGCCAGCTATTTTTTTCCTTAAAATGACTAAAATGCCTATATGTACGCTAAGATACTGCACAAATCGTTAAGCAAAAGCGAAGGTATAACCTTTCACCGGCAAGTAATGTTCTTATCTTAATCAATACTTATTTAACATAGCTATTTTAATCTCAAAAAATGTCTTATTAATATGTTAAATTTGTGAGTTATCTCCTGTCTCCGTCCTGCTCAGTTAGTCGGGCGTAAAGCAAAACGACAAACAAAGGTGACGCGTATGCGGAAGGTAGTGACATACTGAATAGAACTTACAGTAGACCGATGTAAACAGTTCATGCTTTTTTCTGTACTACTTGTTTTACCTGTCAAAGTCGACGTGACTATACTTGCTATCTCCGCTGGTCAATCCCTGTCCTTTTGGGACGACTTTTTAGCTCGGATTTGTATGGAGTGTTATCTCTATATATTATATCTCAGTGGTGTTTGTTTTGTATTGTTTCTTCTGTTTTTATGTTGTTTTTAAATTAAATTTTAAAATGAGTGAGTTTATGTAACTCTCAGTAATACGTATATTTAAAAAAATAAAACAACGCTTTTTAACTAAACTGTTTTCAGTTCAAAAGTGATAACTTTAAAATGGTAATTGTTCAGACCTAAACATTTACAAACACTTTTCAGGGTTATCCTTACGGGCTTCTGTGGATGGGATTTGTCCTGTTGGCTTCCCAGACACGGATTCTCCATGTGCTTTGCGTGGAACCTGATTAACGCTTGGAAAGCGCGTGGAGCACTAAGGAAAGAGCAGTAGAAACAGTTTACCTAATTATTGCACAAAGTATTTTGATACCCAAACGATTTTCGAGCTTACCACCTCAAATTGTCAGTGTTGTTTATACACAAATGTGCATTAGCACTATTTAATGTCTCCTTAAATTATACACAATGTTTAGCAACTTTCCTAGTTCATTTAAAATGGTCAAACATGTATTTCCCCCTTTTACGTTTTGTTTAAAATGAGTATGTATAGCAGATAATGACATTATTGTTGTGTACTGGAAGCATGTATTTGAATGCCGATCCATTTGTTTTATTTGGCCTTGTGTCTGTTATTGATTATGTTCTATGAATTCTTCAAATGTATGAACTAATTCCATGTTATCGTCATCCTAAACCTTCAATATGTTGTGGTACTTAATACATTTATTTTTTCTCGTAAAAATCCAAGTATTCTAACCTAATCGAGTTGCATGTGCGCTGCCGTCAATAGACTTTCGCAACCAAAAAACTGCAATAAATATTTATTGAAATAATTTAAATTTGATTCTACTTTAATTCAAACATTAATATTTTGATATTGAATATCACTACGTAGTAATTTGATGTGTAGCTGAATAATTTGATTTTTTTACTCACGAAGACTGATTGTCTTTCTTCATTTATAAAACTTGTTAAAAAGCAATTGTTCTAATTTTGCATTATGCCTACCACGCAATAAGTTTCACTAGGAAATAGTTATACATATTTAAATATGAGCAAGTTGGTGTTAGCTGTATGCAAGTTTATGAATCAGCGGTCCTTTGTAAATAACTTGAACGCAATGGGGTATTTTAAAAAATTAATTCACGGGCATTGCTAAAAGCGGAATAATATCACTATTGACTATTAAAAATATGACAATAGCTGTTCAATTCTATTCCCCGTAAAACTATTTTTAACATTGTCTTAGAAATGCTGATATTGAAAATTTGAAAGATTGGCCACACTGAATTTATAATGAGAAAACATGCAAAAAAAAAATCGCTTATTAGTTAGTAATGGAAAAAATAATTTTTTGATGGATTGGAAGAAACCATCTTGCAATTAGTGTTTTTTTTAAACATAATTTATTGTTTCTGTTTTGGAAATATTTGGTTTGAAAAAAGACCCCATTGCTTTATCTAACTTAGATTTCTGTAGAATATGTATAAAAGTATTTATAATATGAATGATGTAGTCGTTTGTATAATATTTGTGAATGTATCCTGTATGGGAAAACTTAACATTACATGTGTTTCATATGAACTTTTATCGGGATAATGAACCCCTATGCAATATTTAATATAAACTCTATAAATATTAAGGACTTGTCTTTTATTTTTTATGATATTATACTCTACTATCTAAGAGAGTATTAACTTTTTTAACCATGATGATTCGTATACACGTACATAATATAATATTTATGTATAGATTAATATATAATTATGTGTAGGCATATATTGACTTAAAATTTATTTCAGTTGTATAGACTTAAGAGGAAACACGGCCTGACTTTTCTAAATACAAACATATTCCTGTATTTTCTCCTTGGATGAGCACTTGCACTAGAGCAATGTTTTTTTTTTGTACACTAAAGATATTTACCGTTGGCGTGTCTCTATCGTTTGGTTTTTTGATAAATTGTTTCTTATGGAAGGTAGGACCCACAAAAGCGCCCAGTTTGATCTGCCGTCTTTGGGCGCACGGTAAACAAATATGATAAATAATGTAGGAAAACAGAAATAGTACTGATACAGAAAATTTTCTTCTGATGCCCTTTTTTTTAAAAAAAAAAAAACAACCAAATCGGTTTAGTTCTGGGGTGCGGAAACGGGACAGTGAAACGTCGATTTTATTTAGGCAAAATCAGTCCTACGTGCAGTTGTTATTTTTGCACGGTATCGGGGGGCATTTGCGAGAGAGTGACCGAAAAACAATGTTCAAATACCTTATTCATCAAAAGTGTCTGACACCGAATATCCTCTTAAGGTATACACGCTTACTAAGAAATGTGTGTTAAGTTTATTTAGATGAATGTTTTACCATTTTAATATTTGTAGAATTGCGGAACTAATTCAGCATTTTTTTGTTTAAATTTTATAGATTTTTAGAGATTTAAATGACATACATTATTCGAGGGATAGCAATAAGATATAGATTAACAGTGTGTACTTAGCTTATTAGGAATTTTAGGTACATTAAAATTTTTTCTTGGGTACATAATTTCAGTCACAACTTGATTTCAAACACAAGTTGCTTGGACACATTTCAGAAAACAATATCTTGAATATTACATATACTTGCAGATTTTTGTAATTAAATAGAGTACTGTAGTAAGAACTTGAATCATCAAATAATAATCAAAATAGTTGTAAAACATAACACGGAGTGGGTAGTTTATTAAATCAAGAATAATTTTAAGTGTGTACTTATTATATGATGTTTTCAAATGTTTAAAAATTATTATGTACCCTGGAAAGAATTTATGGTTAAACTCTATGGTTGACATAATTTTATTTTTAAAAACCACTTAAATTCTGTGTTAAATTTCCAGAATATTACATTTTACTAGCCGTTTAGCCATTCTGGAATAATTTTTAAGAAAAAAAAAAAATTAATTTAACTTTTTAAAATTGTTTTTTTTTTGTTTTTATTTTATTATTTCAGTCTAAATAAAATTATGTTCATCTTATAATAATATTTTGTTGTTTAACATTCACATCCGGGTTGAGGCGTACCTACACTCAAGGTTGATCATGGTTTGTAAACAGTTGGAACGTACGCTTCTATCATAACTTTGCATGGGAAATTGTAAATGTCAATTTTAAATAATATCCGTGTGTCTGCAGTTCATTAACCATAGCATAATGTACCTAAATATGTTGTGTAAGTGTATTTTCACAGTGACAAAAATACTATCAAATACAGCTCTTTTAGTGTTCAAACAGATTGACCTTTTCTATCTAAACTATGCATGTATAAAAAAATAGCATTTTTTGTTACATATGAAGGAACCATATTATTTAAAATATACAAAATAAAATATGGTTTTTTTCTTCTTATTTTTATTTTTAAGTAAGCAAAAAATTACAATAGTAACGATATCAATATTTTTTAAATTCTGTTTCGGGTAAATTTTAAACAAAGGTTTTAAATACGCATATTTTGAATTACCTGAAAATGAGACATTTCACGCCTTGTGGGACTTGTACGCAATGTTTATTAGAAGCGCAATCGGGGGTCATAATGCGTGACGTCAAAATAATGTGATGCCAACTGCGAGCCGTTTCGTATGTTAACACGAAATTATAAATAAAAACTTGTTTGAATACATTGATAGTTATATAATTAATTTATTTCTATATAAATATATGATATTTTTATCATTATTCCCGACTTGTGAAAATACCCTATTCTAATGAATTGTTTTCAGTCTGTTATTAATACTAAAAATCATAATTGTTTATCAGGTAATTTGTTTAAAATACTTTCAAAATTTTCTTAATTTAATAAATACTTAAATGCAAATTTTGGCTTAAATTCGTGTTTTATATCTACTTAATAGTATTTTTGTCACTTAGATGTTTGCTGTTGTGATTTCTTTCTTTATCTTACTTCTTTCTCTTTACAGGGCAATGTCCCGCATTGTCAAGAATTGTTGAAACAATCAGTTGAATAGTAGTTTAGGCTCGTAGGCACTATTAGGCAGCTGTGCTGTTTCGTTTGCTCGACTGTTAGCAGTAGGGAATAGTCGGCAAGCTGGGAACAGGCAGTCATATGCCTTATGCAACTATATTTCTTCATAACCTCGGCCGGTTGAATGCATAACCTAACCTGAATCCTAATGTCAACCTCGCCTTGGTCATGAAACTACATATATTACTCTATACTTCTTAGCTCTATCGTCTGTCGATGTTGTATTGTGTCAGTAGTTAAAACGGAGTCTCGGACAAAATGAAGCTGCGTTATAACAGCTAAAGAAACACTAAAAACCTGCGTAATGCTAGCTGCTTGACATCTTTAAAGATATAAATAATTATTTAGCTTACGCAGGTTTTTAGTGTTTCCTTTGCTGTTATAACGCAGCTTCATTTTGTCGAGACTCGGCGTATAATCTGAATGTCTATGAATATTAAACTGTAGGTCATATTAGAGTAACTCCCGCTTAACAACATACTCCGGAAGAAACGTTCACCCGCTAGAAAGGAACGCTGTAGGGTTAAAGTGAAAAAGAATACTTATAAATTGGTTGTGAAAGAGTTATTAGAACTAATTGAATGGGAAAAGGGTAAAATAGTGTACCTTCCGATGCATGCTAGTCTTATGAATAATGAATTATTTATATACCGTGAACATTACCTGTAGATGAGGAGACTCGTTAGATATAAACCCTGATGTTAATCCTTATATGGATGTTGTGCCTCTGTCTATGATATACAATACATATTTAATTATATATCTTTGTAAGATTGTGGTTAACGATTATTTATCACCAAAAATTGCTGTATTTTTATCTAGAATGAAGACATTAAATGTGACGAATTATGAACCTAATAAATGTTTTATTTCACTTAATTCTCATTGGTTTCTATTTCAGGGTTCTCTTGATGTACAATATACAGTTAGATTCATCCAAATATGGGAATAAATACCTCTTTTTCTTCAAAGATTTGCAATCTTCTGTTGAAAGCTCGAAGGTGTGAAGAACGTTTAAAAAACAAATAAAACACGGCAGTCTAAACAATAAATTTATTGAATCAAATCTAAAAATTTGTTCAAACCTCTAAATGGGTATATTAATACATAAATGTGTATAAAATGATGGGTGTATCAAACCTTTAAATGGGTATATTAATACATAAATGTGTATAAAATGATGGGTGTACTAAAAAATACTACAATTTTAATTTTAATTAGATATTTTCACCATAAAAATATAAAAAATAGTAGAGGTGCTTACTGACTGCATTTCCGGCAGTATGGTTTACTTATATTTTTTTATTTATTTACAAAACAAAATTTACTTTGTATTCCTGATGTGGGAGTTATTACAACTTGATATAACAATCGCAGAGCAGACAAAAGTTGATAACTTAAATTCATAGTTACTTATTTGTATACTGATGAAACGCGGAACAATAACATTATTCAATGATGGCAAATCGATTGTGTGATGATGGTGAGATTGCATACTACGTCTATCATACATGTTATTTAAGAATGGTCTTAAAGAAGTTTACAAAGTCTTTTTTTCTTTTTTGCCGGAAATGCTTTTCGTCCTAGGAAGACCCGAAGTCCTCCATCCACAGCTTAAATTTTTTCACATCACCTTCTGAAACAGTTTTTCTACATTTTTTCATAGCTTCTTGAAAGTCTAAAGCTGTTACTGGTAGGTCAATTTCTTCAATCTTTATCCGCTTTATTTCTTCTGCTGTTCGTCCTGTGATCTTCCTTCTCATAGCCATCATCGCTGCATCTCTGTAAAACGAACAATGCAATTAGAAGTAGCAAGATACTTCCGCCTAACCTGCATCTAATCTGTTAAATTGATTTCCTGAATGAGCTTGTCTTTATCTATTTATTATTATGCTTTATTCAGTTAGTTCATAACATCTTAAGAACTTTAATAAACTTTTAATTACATTACAAAATTTTATATAAAAAAATATCAAGAATCACCATAACTTTATGTAACAGGTAATTAAGATTCTTCGTGTTTGGCATATCAATGTGGTTTCTCAACATTTAAAAAAAAAAACTTATCACCTAGAACAAAGTGGTGCATAAATACCGTACCTCAGAAGCAGACGGATGCAAATCCACATGTTAAATGTTCAACACAAGCCTAAAGAATCTACTTTCTATAACTGATTTCTAAAAATGTATAACATTAATTTGTATATTCAGTAAGATACATTGGTTCATTCATTATAAGACTTACATCTCTTCAAAATCAATGGACATGATCATAAACTGGGTACGAAAACAGAAATGTAATTTCATCAAATTCTGAATTTGAAACTTTCTGCCTCTGAGGTACAGAATATACAACCGGAATTGAGGTATTTACTTCCTAATATTTTGTATCAGTAATAAAATCTTATCTCACAGGAGTATTGTAATAACATACACTGGTAGATCAGTCTTCAAATGCGATGGGTTTATTATCTTAAAAATAACATTTTTTATTAGGTTTGTAAGACTTAAATCAACACAACTTTAAGCACTATTTGCTGCAGATAAGTATAAGAAAGAGTTTATATGGATTTTAAGATATTACTTTGAAGAGGCAGATATCGTTGCACTAGATATAACACCCCGTGTATACAAACCAGTCAACCTCCCAGGAGAGAAAAAAATAATTTTACAATTAAGTCTACCGTTCAAAGTTTTAGCAAGGCTAGTTACAAGAGGTCTCTAGCAGTCATTTCTTTGATGAAATAAGCTTCCTGTACATACAAGATGGAAAAAATAACCAGAAGCAGTTGCAGTTACAAGGGGTCACACGTATAATCTGTGGGTCACACCTAAAACAATGATATATATACTCAAAATGAAGATGTGAATTTAATATTATATTTTTAAAAATAAATGATAATTTAACATCAGAGCTTCAGAAGCCAAGGCAGATTTATAAATGATGGAGTCTACAAACATTGTTGTCGAATGTGAGTTCAGATACTCCAGTTTTTATTTAAAGATTTTCTTAATTATGAATATGTATTGCTCTACCTGCAAACATTGCTGATGTCCGACCCCGTATAGCCTTCGAGTTTCTTTACAAGATCACTCCTATCAAGCCCTTCCTCTTCTCTTACATCCTGCATGCATAGTTTTAGTAAGGCCGTTCTTGTTTCATCTAAAAAAGTATAATATTTCCTTAGTTCCTTTCTTATGTGTAACTCATTGCCATAGCTACGACACTAGCTGTCGGTGTTATTACTTATAATTATTTAAAATAGTGAAAAATGTAGTTAAAAATATGATTGTTTTTTAATTATTCAATCAATGGTGTTGTATTTACGAATGAAACATAAGCATTTTTCTGCATACTGTCACATCTTATTGTGATGAAAGTTCTTTTAGAGAATGAAGGCAATAGGGAAATATCACTTTTTACATTTTTGAAGTAATAACACTGAAGGGCAAAAAAAAATTTTATTGCTACTTATTAGTACTCGTAGCATAAAAAATAATTTTAAATTCATATTCTTAAATTCCCGCAAAAATGGTCAACGCCCCTGATATTACAATCATGTTTATTTTGAACTTTGTTTGAAACCATAAAAATATTTATATAATATCGTCACGAATCTTGACTTCGCCATTATCAATGCCAAACATGTTGCGTTTTTCCAGTGACATATTTTTTCATAATTTCTTTTTTAAAGTTATTTATGAAAACATTTCCCTATAATATTTATATTTATTTTGAAAATACAATGAATTATTCTAAATCCATTTCATGTATTTTCATAGGTATTCGTAGTATGTGATATTTCCCTACTACTTACCAATTTAAATGCCGTCAACTACACAGTTGTAGCAATTAATTACTTTTTATTTATTTTAAGAAAACAACATTACAGAAAAAGGCAATGTTTACAAATAAACTAATAATATTGGACAATTATAGTTTTCTATATATGCAATGCGAAAAAGAAAAAGCATCCTTCTGTAGAGGCCACTCTGTATCTCTCCACTTGTAAAAATAAATATACAGTAATCTCTCAGTAATCCCCCGCTCGATAATCTCACAACTACTATAATCCACTGTTATTTTTACTATTTGACAGCATAAAATTAGGCTCTATCATTCAAATAATTCAGTAGTCCGCCGCAAATAAACAACACTGAACAAATACTTTGTAATTAGTTTTAATTCATTTATCTGTACATAAGATGCAAGTACAAATTTCTCAATAAAAAATGTTTTTACGAAATATTTGTCTGAAAATTTGACCATATTTTGTAAGCATATATCTGCCGTTTTCACTAATTGGACACTTACCCGGTTTTTAGGGTGGTAAATTACTGAGAGAGAAAATAAAATAAAATAGAAAAAGTCGTTCTTTAACCACAGTCTTAAAAAATCTCACTGCCTATGGATTTGAACAGAGTAATCCTAGATTAGTTGTTTTCATTGTTTAAAAATGAACAAATAAAAAAGGAAATAAATATAATATTGAAGTACCAGAATATAAAATTAATAAAATAGTTTGTTTAATTTAGTTAGGTTGAAAGCAATGATTATGCATTGTTAGATATGACACTTTCATAAAAAAACAAAAAAGTAAACAAGGAGACTGAAAATGAGCTTATTAATTTGTTTAACATGTATTAATATTTTAATTAATTGATAAGGATTTACCATCAGGAAGTCCGAGATATACACGTTTCTCGAAACGTCTTCTAAAAGCATCGTCTATATCCCAGGGATGATTTGTAGCTGCCAATACCATGATAACTTTATCTTCATTTCTGGAAATAAGAATTTTAAAGATTATTTTATTTTGGTATAATTTGTTAAATATTTTAGGTGACAATTATGTTATTTTCTCAACTAACAATGAGGCTCCTAGCCCATCCATCTGTATTAGTAATTCAGCTTTAAATCTTCTGCTTGCTTCGTGTTCTGTATCGGTACCTCTGGCTGCACACAGGGAATCCACTTCATCTATGAAGATGGTGCTGGGTGCATGGAATCGTGCCTGAAAAAAGAAACATAATTAAAACAACACAGAACATTAATTGGAAGAACGACGGAAGAGAGGGGACTTGATAGAAATTTATAAGATACTTAATAATTACTATGACTGCCCCCTGCATGAGATGTATCAATTAAATCCCAACACATATTTACGGGGTCATAACTGGAAGCTCTATCGTCCCCTATTCCACCTCAATCCAAGAAAAACTTCCTTTCCAGCAGGTTTGTTTCAGACTGGAATAAATTGTCAAGTCTAGTTGTCCATTCCATTTTGGTCAACCAGTCCAAAAACCGATTGGATGCTTTTTTGAAGGAAGAAGAACTTTGACAAAAAGCAGTACACGAGATATAGGCGCATCAGCAAAGGGCTGCCTGCCTATAACGAATAATAATATTAACACATAAAATTTAGACTAGAAAATACAATTTTTACAAATACAAGCTTTAGTTTTCAAATAAATATATTTTCTGTGTCCAGGCAGACAAAGAATACAGTTCTGATAATGAATTTTTTTGCATAGCCGAGATACTGCAATAAAAATGACAATGTTTTTGTTGAGTGACATTAGTAGGTGCTACGTGAATGAGTTTTTTTACCAATCAGAGGTCACATTAAAAACTCAGTTGGTGGATTTTGCTAAGTTGTATGCTTTTTGGCCAGATAGCAAAATATTTTGCAACAAATATTTGATATTCATACCATTTCAAAAAGAAGTCTAACGAGTTTTTCTGATTCTCCTCTATACTTGGAAGTAAGTGTACTAGAAGATACATTAAAAAAAGTAGTTCGACATTCCGTTGCAACTGCTTTGGCAAGCATAGTTTTTCCAGTTCCAGGAGGACCAACCATCAGGATTCCTTTCCACGGTCTTCTAATACCCTAGAATTATTATTAATATGTTATATTATGTGTTTTACTTATGTATGTATATTATAATTCTTCAGAACAAATAAAAAAACGATCATGGGTAAAACATCTCTGATTATTTTTTTTATATTTGAGTAGATAGTTCAAAGGTTAAAATAAAAACATCTAAACTTCAACTTACCTTAAAGAATTTTGGCATAATCGTAGGGAGGACCATAGCTTCCTGAAGTATTGCTTTTGCTTCTGTAGATCCAGCTACATCATTCCATTGAACATTTGGATTTTTCTGTAATATTTCTTTCTCTAGTGTTTCTATTAAATGAGCATCAAATCCAATGCGGTTAAACAATTTCTCTTCTTTCGAGTTTTCTGGAATACTGTCATCAGAGATTCCTGAGTCATCTCCCGAAGACGATTTCTTTACAATGTGTTGCCGGATTGGTAAAAGTGCTCCTATTTTTCTGTCTTTGAAAGCCTTAGGCAATCTTTCTACAGACCTTGATTTCCTAGACAAGTTGGATGAGGTTGTTCGTCCACGTGGGAAAATGGAAGGTAATGTTGGTTGGATTTCTGGATCTCTTTTTCGAAGGGAAGCGATCCATTTATCTGTGACGGTATCTGTTTGTGGTGTAATAACTGGCTTTGGCTGTTCAACATTAGGTTCTTGTTGCACTTGAACTGGTCTAGGTTCTGAAAAATGTATAAAAACAAATTTGATGCGTGGATATAGGGTTTGTATATTACAATTTTATTAATGGATATTGAGAGTCCTACAGCAGTCGGAGATGACAGAAGAAAACCATAAATTTCTTACACCACCCTTGAGAATACATAATTATGCAGTCCGAGGGTGACAATGAGAGTTGTAGAATTAAATACAACCTGCTGAGTTAGAGTTTAACCATTTAAAGCTAGGGTTTCCTAGGACAGCGGTGCCCGTATCCTAACGGCCGTATTGAACGGTGATGCGGTGAACAGCCGTCGTAGTGGTGACTAGAGAGTGGTTTTATTTTTTAACGGTGATATCAACACCATTTTTATAGGAAACCACTCTCTAGTCACCGTTACGACGGCTGTCAACCGCATTAATGTTCACTACGGCCGTTAAAATACGGGCACCGCTGTCCTAGGAAACCCGAGCTTAAGTAATATGTATTTGGGCTCATTCTTGTTTCCTAATATGGACGTAAGACTCAAACACCTGTGTTTACGAAAGAGATCTTGCATAATAAAATGCACCTTTATTTATACACAATAATACATGCAATTTATATATCTAATTACGAACTTCAAATGAATGTAATAAATTAATTAGGTACCTTTCGTTTTAAACTGTTTAGTAGGTTGCGTGGGTTGTAGTTTGGTTGGTCCTCCAGTCGGAACCCTTTTGCTAGCTGTAGGGCGAGGGTTGCGGTGGGTGGTGGTGATTTTGGTAAAAGAGAAGGGCTGAAAGCTGTCCAGCAGCAGGGAGTCCATCATGCGCGCCATGTGGTGCAGTCCATGTCCCGGCGTAGGACTGGAAAACAAAATTAGGTTGTTACCAAGGATGTTTATTATAGGGCTGGAAAGCAAAATTACCAAGGATATTAACAGTGCTGGAAAACAAAATTACGTTGTTGATGTTTATGGGACTCAAAAATAAAATTACGTTGTTACCAAGGATGCTAATAGTAGATGCTAACTTTCTTGCCTCCTCTTTCACAGTAGTAGCCGCTCGATTGTGGAATAATCTACCCACCCTTTCTTCTTTATTTACATTTAAGTCAAGATTGAAATATCACTATATTAATATTTATATTGTTCCTTTATGCTCCTTCTTTCCTTCCCATCCCCTCTCCACTCTTCATAGTATAGTGTTAATTTTTTTATATATTTTTTTTATTTTGTTAATATTTGTTTTTAATTTTTGTATAAAATTGTAAGATTCAATATGTCCATGTATTTATAATTTTCTCAAACTGAACGGCTTGGGTAGGTAGGAAGAAATTCCCTTAAGGCAATATGCCCGCCCTTATATGTACCTATATATATTGTATAGGTATATAAAGTTTCAAATAAATAAATAGGGCTGGAAAACAAAATTACATTGCCAACAAGAATGTTTGTCGGACGGTAAAAAAATTACGTTGATACCAAATATGTTAGAAATTTAGAAAATAACTGACCAATTCGGATAACCGAATTTAAAAGTAGGTATTCGTTTATAACAGAATCGATAACTTGAATAAAGCCATAGTTTAGATTTCGAATACTAATTATTTTTATGTAACCGTTTACGGTTGTTGTGTAATACTTTTCTAACTATAAAAAATGGACTACTTTATAAGTCTTGCATGTGTAGTAGGCACAAGAAACATTTTTATTCTAGAAGTTATGGGTTATAATAAATACTAGGCCACATTTAAAACAATGTGTCTTACTTTTTATTTGCATGCCAAGTAAATTGCGTAATATTCAAACGGGTTGAGAATGTGGGTAGGTACTGTGTTTTTTCCTTTATTTGGGCCTTTTACCAAAACATCGGCCTAAGACAAGTTATACATACACAAACATAAAAATAATGAGAATATAATAATAACATAAAATGAATGATATTTAGCTGTGTTCCATTTTTCATTGTGAAAACCGACACAAAAATTTACATTCGATAAATCAATCTTGTGTGTCGTAAAAAGTAACCTAAAATCAACTTTTGACCGTGAAATAATATTCGTTTGATGTTTTTTTTTTTTTTTGAGCTATTGAGGATTCCGCAGGGAAACGCACGAATGAATGAGAAAGTTCAGTGCTATTTTTATAAATACATATTAAGTTGTTAATAGACTATTAAACTGGCCAGGATTAAATTATTATTTTTTAGGCATATTAGTAAACATATATCGAATTATCAGCTCTAAGATTTTTTTTTCATTTTTTTAAAAAATTACCCTGTATGTGAAGTCTCAAGTTCTCTTATCATTCTTCTTGGTGAGTTCTGCCGATTGGTCAGTTGACTTGCCGTAAACCATATATCACAACTCTCTTATCATTGGTTGATTCGGAAAAACTTCTGACGCTGTTCAAAGTAGTTCGTTTTTATTAAATGAATTTTTTTCAGACATTTTCAATGAACTGTGCAGCACAATTTTTACCGCGTGTAAGAATATATTTTTTATACACAATTTCCTGTAGGACTAAACTTCCTTATGTCCTACCTAAATGAAAAAAGATAGCTACTTAAAATAGTTTATTCCCCGTAAAAAAATGTCGCTTGTCATTTTCGTGAAAAATATTTTATAGGTATATAATGGTGCATAGGGAACTGTATTGTTACAGAAAACAGCATTTCTCAATCATTTTTTGTTACATGAGGGTAAGATGATTAAGTCGCCTCTCGGTTAAAAATAGTCATCTCGTTTGCCTACCATGCAAGGGATCTTGGGTAAAAATACAATATTAAATATTTCGTGTCAACCATGTCGGGAATCGAACCCGAGACCTCTTGCATGGTTGGAAAAAATATTATTATAAGTAGTTCGGGTGCATCGTTTTTTTAATCCATGTTCTCGTTATATACTTAAATATTTCAATTACGTCATTTTCTAAACATCGTCAACAGCTTGGGATAGAAAATGTTGGATCATGTTGTGGTAGAGCGGAATTCGATCCTCGGACCTTTGATCCACGAGTCCACGATACTAGCCACAGGGCCACAACACCACGCCCCCATGATGACGCTTGCCTCACAGGCGCGGAGGACTCCGGGTCGATTCCCGGTGAGTTGACAATAATTCTATGTAATTTTTCTCAAGCCGGGTATTCTGTGTTGATCACTATACGCGTAATTAAGCCCCCGCCAGTGTAGCGCATAAAAAATACAATATTTTATTACGTCACGTAAACAGGGTGTTTTTGTTTTGCCTATTGATGTGGTTGTTAGCGCATTTTGATGAGAGAATTAAATGAAAAGTATACGAAAACCAAGTCAATTTTAGTTTTTTTTTATATAATATGAAACTTGCGCAAAATCAGTGTGCTAAATTTGAATTCCACGCAGAATGTTTTATCTAAAGTAAATGGCGGGAAAGCGCTATAAATCACGTTTACGAATATCCGGCGTATTATACCTACCATTATGAGATTAGCATTCACCTCCAAATTACCCACAAACAACCTCACTCTTCCCAAAACATTCGCCAATTTTTTATATCTCCACTTTCTGATCGTTTCATTATCTTGATTTTGTAAAAGGTTTGTGTTCAAGATGAAGTTGTTTTTTTATTCACTAGAGGTCAATAAAAAAATGTGTAGAACATTTAAGTTTGTAAGTGTAAATTCTTGATGGAAGTTTATTGTAATTTATTATATAAATAAAAGACGAGTGATACTCTATCTAATTTAATCCACAAATTTGGAATATCCAGTGACCGGTTTCATCGCTTTCGCGACATCTTCGAGACTGGTATCTTTATTAAGGAGCTCAATGTATTTATTTATAGGCTTGAGAAAAATCACATTTTTAATTTTTGTGTTCTCACCGGGAATCGAACCCGGAACCTTCCGTGCGTGAGTCAAGCATCTTGACCACTACACCACGGAGGCCGCCAATGATGAGGCATCCACAGAACTTATGATCTGTCATTGGCTGGTTTAAGTGGCCACCTTACACATTGTGTAACATTCACCATTCTGCCTATATTAGAACATCAATATTCCTTTGACTCTTCTATCTGTTCACGTTTTTAAAGTTAGAGAGCTGAAACCTTTATTGTTGCCGGAGAGATTTATCTGTTTGAATTATTTCACCTTTATACTAGACGACGCCTGATTTATTTTTTTATATATGGAAGAGAATATAGATGTTCTTAATAGGCAGAATGGTGAATGTTACACAGTGCGTAAAGTGGCCACCTCAACCAGCCAATGACCGGCATAATATTTCCTTCTGTAAAATGCTCTTCATGTATGTTGTAATCTCCCAGAAATCGAACCCAAAACCAATCATGGTAGGCAAACTCGCCAACCACTACCCTACGAGGTGGACTATTCTCAACTCGATTTCATTTTTCAGGATTTTTAAGTGAGAGTAGACATCGTGTCGTAAACACTCGTCCAGATTCTGGTTCTGTTTCACACACATAACATCCGCCCGGACACAGACCGAAATGCAAAAAAAAATGGACAAATCTATAAATGTACCGATGCATATTGTTTATTTTTATGTACTGTTGTTTCTCTTAAATTATTTTATTTTTTTGCACCACAACAGGCCAGGAGTCCCAATTACTGTGATGAACTTCATCACTGAACACCCAGGCTTGAGAAAAATCACATCGAACCCGGAACCTTCCGTGTGCTAAGCGTCTTAACCACTACACCAAGGGGGCTGCACTATATAAATTGAACGTAGTTATGCTAAAAGCAGCCAGTTCACAATTTTGAAAAAAGTGATATTGGTGTTATCAGATGCAGTAAGGTCAATTCTATGGTCTGCTAAAAACAGCGAGGTTGCTTTTATACAAAAAACTAATAATCACCTTCTGAAAATAGTGTTGATCACAAAAACGGCATTTCTAAATTTGTAGAAAACGCCCAAGGCATTAGAAAAATCTTACGGTTCTTTAAAAATCATGAAAACCCGTTAAATACGTACTTAGATTCTTGTTTGTAATATAAAAAAAACTAAAGTATTTAATGTTTATCACATAGAGTTAAGAATAGTCCAGAAACTGCATACGAGCATCAAATAGAAGGCGACGAAACTACTCATTTATGAGTAGTTTTACGTTTTGACCAATTAGTTTCTTTGTAGACGTCGCTAAGTACGCAACTCCTGATTTAAATTCAAGTATGCCGTGTGGTGTCCTTTTAAAGTGTAGAAATACTGCTAGGATCTTAAAGAAACATGATGAGATCACATTTCATTGTAATTAGCAAATGAGTGTGCAAGTAGCAAATACATTACTTAAAAATTGAATTATTTTTCCATCTGTCAGATTGTTGAAAAAAAGTGGACATTTCGTTAGTGTTGCCAGGTTAGTAAATTTTTCACCCTACTTTACTCATCTAATGAGAGAACTAATAAAAATCGGACCTCGGATTAAACAACTCTGTGGTGGACATTTGACCGACATTATCTTTAAAACATCAAATATTATTTTTCATGATATAAAAATATCCGTTTTATGTAAAATAAAATTTCTTTTATATTTTAAGTTCAAAGTTCATCAATTCAATTACTCTTATTAAATGACCCTTTACTTATCTACTCTGTTGTGTCACTCAATATTTCCGCGTGCACAATAAAATTTTAGAGAAATTAACAGATTTCTTTTTTTAACCTTAGATTTGTGTTTTGATTATATTTTTTCCCATCGTGCAACATTACGCGGCGAGATCACGAATGCGCGTGGTGAAAGTGGGGCATAGTGGGGGAATTTTTGGACACAGTCCGATGTATTCAAATATGATTCTACGCTCCTTTTGGACCTATTCATAATTCTATGGTTCATCATTAATTTGTCAAAAGTAGAAAACTTTCCAACTGTTGGGTAGATTTGATTATTCACTTTTTTCACGAACGTGCTACTATCTCAGTTTCACATTTCAATGGCTGGCTGCTCTCTGTATAACTACATTCAATTGTTAATATTAAAAAATATCTGGATACAGTGGGTAATTGATTTAAAGGGTTTGTTTTGTTAAAACAATTCTAACTTTCACAAATCTCATTACACTATATCTGTCCTACCGGAAAAAGTTCTGATCGAAAAAGCTGGAGATACCGGTAAAATTCAAGTCATCCATTTCGCTGACGCGAATTCAAATCTCCAAGCAATTTCTTTGTTCTTCAGGCCTCAACTTCCGGGCGAATATATGTGTGTTAATGTATTAAAAATCTTTAAAAATCCGGGCCAATCTTTCATTGTTTGCTGTGAAAACTCTGTTTATAGTTTGTTGCCATGGAAACAGACTGAGGGGGTGCCCGCTTGATTTTCGTGAAGTGTGACGGCCACACGCGGACTTGGTCAATGCTACGAGAGTAGGTACCGAATTTCACATAATTTGAAATGGTGGGCAGTAGTCATTGTCTAGATTTGGGTGAAGATATCTAGTTTTCCTTGAACATTCCTCTTTGTATATAATGTTCCAAGGAGCTTTGTAAAAATGATTTAGAAAAAAAAACTAAATTAAAAATAAATAAGACTGCTCATATAAACAATAAAGCGAGAGATTTTATTTGAAAATATTCATATTTGTCTAAATAAACGTATAATTTTATATAATTGGTACACATTTTATTTATATTCTTATGTATTACGTTACTCTATACGTTTTAAATATTTATTTCTTATATTATATTTCTTATATTATATTATTATATTATATTGTGTTGTGTACGTAATTAATGCTGTGTTAGGTTTATGTTTTTTTTGGTAATATCACTGTAATTATACCATCGGCCTCGTGGTATAATGGTCAGCGCATTTGCCTACCATGCAAGTGGTCTCGGGTTCGATTCCCGACATGGTTGATATGAAGTATTATTTAAAAAGGTGTTACACTAGAATATTTCATAGTCTGGTACCTGAAGCGTAAAACTGATCACCTTACCTTCATGTAACAAAAATGATCAAGATACGCTGCGATTGTTGTACCAATGCAGTGCCCTATGCACCATTAGGTACGGAAAGGGAATGATGATGAATGCTTATGACCTGTGATTGGCTGGTTTAAGTGGCCACTTTACACACTGTGTAACATTTACCATTTTGCCATCCATATTTTTTAAACTCTTCCATCTAATGATTTTAGTGAAGTCAAAGAGCTGAAACCTTTATTGTTGTGAAGGGATTCATCTGAATGAATTATTTCACATACTAGGCAACGCCTGAAAACAAATTTTCCAAATTGTAAACTTCGTCTTGGACCAGTTGGTTTTATTACAATATTTGAGTTTAAGGTATTCTCCTTCTATTCTCACCAGAATTAAAAGAATAATCGTTTTGGAGTAAATTAATTTATTTTACACGAAATGCCATTTTCTAAGAAATAAAATCGTTCGGCAAAAAAGTGTTTGGTAAATTCATCGCGTTATAAAACATGAAATATAAAAAAAGTTATACGACTCAATATATTATTACGAAAAGATTAGTCTATTTGAGTATAATTAATTCCGTTACGTTCTGTGAAGATTAAAATTGAATAGGAACATTTTAACCCTTATCTGGGCAAATCGAAATATTATTTTTTACACATTTGATTGCCTTAAAAAGCTTTAGAACCCCAAACAAAAGTTTAAATGAATTGTGACGAGATCATGATATCATATCGTCATTTCAGTTTGTTTTTGTCCAACAGACCAAACACAAATCTGCAGAAATAGAGTTTTAAAGTTTTTTTACGAGATAGGCATAAATAATGACCACACCTTAAAACAACATTTGTTAAAAACCCTATATTTATATTTTTTATTTGAATTTTTAAAATAAAGGCTTTCTCAGAACTCCAGTACACTTAACTCAATTTTGTTAAAAATGCTCTGTTGGACAAAAACAAACAAAAGCGACAATACAATACTTCCGTTACAAATATAAGAGGTACTAGATACTCCACCCTGATGCTGCAAAAAAGTAAAAAAATAAATACAACCTTCGGTCAAAGCGGATTGGCCTACCACTCGGTTAAAGTGTACAATCTACTTCCATTATCCATAAGAACAATTAGTAAGTTCTCACAATATAAATTGATATTAAGAAATGGATAGTGGAGGTGGGTTGCACACGGATCGATGAGTGGATCAAGCCAAATAGGTAAAATGTGTGTACTGTTTATGAAATTTGTTCTATTGGTCTATATAAATTGGTTATGTTTTTTATGATTATTTTAGTTTTTTATTGTTTATTATGTTAATAATAATTAGGTTAATTGGATTAATTACGTTTTTTTATTGTTATTTTTATGTTAACTTTGTTAAATAGCTAATCTTAGGCATGTTTCACATTTTGTAAAATGTTTCCCTCGGCACGGGACACCCCAGTGAGGGAACATTATTCTGTATAAAAAAAAGAATACAAACAATGTAATACATTGCCTAGAAAAGGGTTAGTAAATTAATTATAAGGTATTTTTAAAAGTGTCTCATTAAATTATTTTGTGGGGAAACTGTCGACTTTATCTGATTTCAGTATTACACTGAAACTAATAATAAAAGAAATCTAGGTTTATATTACGTAAAGAAATTGAAAATATAAACCATATTTAATAATGTACATCAATACTATAGTGCTATCCCGTGAATCACAATAAATGCACTTGTATGAAGTGGGTGGGTAGTCTGTGAAAAGCAGTCAGGAAAACACGTGTGTTTTCCCTTGCATATACTTACTAGTACAATATAGGAGCACTGACCCTAAAGGATCGATAACTCAGAATAAGCAATGTCCTGTAATTAACACAATAACATGTCAGAAAACATAGCTGCATTCTCGTTAATATTTAATAATACCAATGCATTCATTACATCTTCTCGTTTGTCCGCCTCATGGCGTAATTGTTGAAGTGTTTTGTTGTTTATTTATTTTAGTTTTATATTTTTAAATTTTCACACCCACGAGGCTTTTACACGAGTACCTAAACAATATAAAAAAATAAATTTAAAGAAATGCAACATACAGAAATACAATATAAAAGTTTTAAGCATGTAGGTATATAATACTATAATACAACATAAATTTTTTGGTAATTTTATAAATCTAATCGCTGTATGAACTAACAAAAAAGTATGCTTTTTTTTTAAATTTACAAGGCATGCGTTTAAAACATCGATGTCGTTAGCATATCATAAACAAAGTCCCGGTATCGATTTTAAGTAACCATCATCATTATTTTCCTTTTCTCACTAGTCTGATCAGGCACTGATCTTGATCATTTAATACATCAAGGCAAGATTAGATTAGTCTTACGTTTCAGATCCAGTCTAAAAATCTTCATCAAATACATAATTGTCTTTTAAAGAAATATTTTCATTTCTAAACAAGTTATTTTTCAGAAAATTTCTTGGTAATGTTATAATAAAAATTTTATAATATCGACTGCGTTTAGGACAAAAGCTTGAAACTACAACGGTCAAAGTTGTTTTATTGATTTTAATGGTTTTTAACTAATTAAGTGGGTTTTTATTGGTTAAGTATTATGTGTGGGTGCTTCTAAGTGGTTTTAAACTATTTTTTTTAACTAGTTTTTAACTAAATTTAGTGGGTTAGGTATTCTGGAAAAATAATTGCGCCAAAAAGTTTGTGGTTTATATACTTTTACTTCTATAAGGCTACGAAGGTAATAGGGAAGTTCAGTGCTACGAGAAATTGAATGTAAAAAATGTTTCCTTTCGCGCGGTAAAAATTAAAGCGCTAACTATTTAGCGAACGAGAACGAAGTTTTTTGACAGTGAATGAAAATATGTAAAAATAAAAAAAAACGAACTACTTTGAATGACGTCGATTCGTCGTCGTTCAAATCATTTAATGATTGAGTTTTGTGATATATTTCCGGTTTACGGGAAGCCAATTCACCAATTAGCAGAACTCACCGAAGAGCAGCTACTTGTGACGTCACACGCGGAGTAATTTCAAATCTACAAAACTTTAATAAACCGTAGTGCTGATAATACAACACATAAAAATGTTTTTTAAAATTGGCTTAGTTTGATATTCTATCAACAAATAAAAATAACACTGAACTACCTCATTGGTTGGAAACAATATTACAATACAATTTTGAACTAATGAAACTTCATTCCAATAATTGTAGTTTGGAGCCCTTGTCCAAGCCTCCAAGTACCTCCAAGTAGACATCGAGTCAAACACATTCATCCGAGGTTCTGGTTCTATTTCACAGAGTGACATGTATTTTCCATTCCGCCTGAACACGAACGGGGAAAATTACTTCCCAACGTTGCCATTTTAATTTTTTGCTATAAAATGTGCAACCAGAGCCCCTATTCACTGGAAATTAACATTTATCTTCAATTTTATCTACAAAGTAAAATTAAGTTTTCCACATGAAAAGAAGAATATGCATACAATTTTTTCTTATAAACATGTTAAATTATAAGTTACCGTCGAATATACTTTAAATTTTAATGCAAATATACTTATTTTCGTACACAAATATCGGTTTTTCTTTATATTTATTTATTTATTTAACATTTTATATACATATACAATTCATATACATATAGGGGCGGGCATATTGTCTCCAGGCAATTTCTTCCTACCTACCCAAACCGTTCCGTTACAAGTACACGGACATACCGAATCTTACGATTTTATACAAATTTTAAAACAAAGATTGACTAAAAAAATATATAAAATTAACACTATACTATGAAGAGAGGAGAGGGGATGGGAAGGAAAGAAGAAGGATAAAAGAACAATTTAAATATTTAGATAGTGACATTTCAATCTTGACTTAAATGTAAATAAAGAACTAAAACTAGTGGCTAGATTATTCCAAGATGAAAGGGTATTAAAAGGGTTATCTCGTAACTAGAACGAAAAGATAGTCCGTGTTGTGATAGAGGTTGTAAGAGCTCTCTCAGATAAACAGGCGAAGTGGGATTATTAAAAATATTGTGAAGAAGTGATAGAATGTGAATGTTTATTCTATGCCTGATACTGAACCAGTGCAGTTGCGTGCGATATTCGGTTATGTGGTCGAATTTGTGAAGATCAAAGATATAAAGTATACAAACATTCTGCAATCGTCAATCTATAACTCTGTTAACTTCCCATTGCAATCGGGGTCCAGGTAGTAAATAAGTAGGAATGTGGTCCCGCGGTAGTAGGTCCGCAAAGAACTCACTACTACAGTAGTTAGAATTTTATTTTCTAATGCGGTTATTTAGTTTTTATTTACGACTATTGAACATTGGACTATAAAGGGTAGTTAACATAGCCGTGATGCACCTAGCTAATGAATTTAATTTGATTCCGGGATTATCGTATTGCAATTTTATACGGCTGGTTCCGAATACTGGTCCAAACAAATTCACAAACTGAACTAAACTTCAAACCCTTTAAACTCGCAGGAACACGGCTGATGTTTTTTTTCTGTATAAAATATTAAATAATATGGTCGATTGTCTAAAGTTTGTCTGGTCGACCAGTCTTGAAGATGTAGCGAAAGCGATGATCCGGCTACTGATCATTTTAAATTTGTGGAATTAAGTATCATTCTTCTTTAATTTATATAATAATAAACGCATACATGTAATACAAAATATTTAATAAATAAAATTAAATACTCTCAGTGAACAGACGAAATTTATAAACGAATCTAGTCTCAAGTATATTTATTTATTTATCAGTAATATTTATAAAGAAAAATTATACCTAATATTTTACGGGACATATTTCGTCTCTTTAGGCATAATCCATGTTACGCCCAAATTTTCATAAATGTTTACATAATAAGGAAGTTAGGTGTTTTTATTTAAACATGTTTGTTAATTGACTATAAAACTAAGTTAAATGTCTATTTATGTACTGTATTATCATTGTTATGATTTTTTATAGTTTTGTAATTTTGAAATTATACCGCCCATGACGTCACAAGTTCCGTGAGTTTCTGACATTAAAAAAGAGAACCACGTACCCTTCAAAACACGCTAAACACTGCTCATAACACATTATTAATCGGCTATTATAAAAATTTGTTCCCCTGAACTTGTAACGTTTTAAAGTAGTTAATTTTTCAAAAAATCATACGTTTTCTAGAACCTTCGCCATACAATTAAATGCTCTTATTTTTACGGCGAGTAAGAAAACATTTTTTATATCCGATTTCCCGTAACACTGAACTTCCTTTGTTTAATAAACATATTATTGATATGGTCATCCATGTAAGTACATCAGAGCTCACTAGATTTACGTATGAATTAAGAAAATAATTAACAAATTACAACAGGGATGGAGAATACCTTAAATAAGGGGATATGGAAGTCTAGGCATTTACAGGGCTTATGACCTGTCATTGGCTGGTTTAAGTGGCCACTTTACACAATGTGTAACATTCAACATTTCGCCTATATTTGAACATCCATATTTCTGCAATTCTTCCATTTGTTGATTTTAGTAAAGTTATGGAGCTGAAACCTTTATTGTTGTGAAGATATTCATCTGAATGAATTATTTCACATACTAGGCAACGCCTGAAAACAATTTTTCAATTTTTAAACTTCTTCTTGGACCAGTTGGTTTCATTACAATATTTGAGTTTGTCCAAATGTTCGTAGACAAAAGGCTGGATTTCACCGCGCTCTTTAACTTAACTAAAATCAACAAATGGAAGAATTGAAGAAACATGGATGTTCAAATATAGGCAAAATGGTGAATGTTACACATTGTGTTAAGTGGCCACTTAAACCAGCCAATGACAGGTCATAAGCCCTGTAAATGCCTAGACTTCCATATCCCCTTATTTAAGGTATTCTCCATCCCTGTTGTAATTTGTTAATCTTAATGACTCCCGAGGGGGTGAAATCCAGTCTTTTGTCTACGAACATTTGGACAAACTCAAATATTGTAAGAAAATAATATTTTTGTTGTATGAAAGTATGGCTTTGACAAAAATGCATTGATATCTATATGTATTTATGTATCTACACACGTGAGGTGGTTATTTTTTCCCACACATCAATTTGTGAAATTACGGTATCATTTCCAGGCCAGATGACCAAACCAGACGTGGAGACAAAGAAAATTATAGCTAATTGAATAATGGCGACATGACATCGCCTTCATTGAAACGAATCACCAGAAACTAAATTATATTTTTGATTTTGACTCTACCCACAGGTTATCAACGTCTTTATAAACAAAATCACTTAGAGGTTATTCAAAGAAAAGAGCAAAACAAAACTTACACAGGAGTAGTTAGATCGCTAGGATTTTTTTTTAAACTCATAAATATTTATGCACTTGAACATTTTTTTTACATCGAGAATACGTTCCACGCAGTACCGTGTAAAAAAGGTATGCTAAAAAAGAACAATGCTGAATATGTTTCCTTGTACAAAAATCATATCATATTTATTGACGGATCGAAGTTTTGGTTTCAGTTTCGGCCAATAAAACGTGTTTCAGCTGCGCTTTCGGTTTAGGCAAAAATTAACGAAACTTCGGCTTAGCTGAAATGTGGGATTAGCATGTGTTTCGGATTACGCTCGACTGTATTCGGGTGCATCTTACGGCTCGTGACCTTTAGTTTGTAGACTTAAGACGGCTCGATATTTTGAGGAACATGTGAGTTGAAGTACTCTCTTATGGTGAAGAGGGTTCAAAAGAAATTTCTTCGGTTTAATGAGGGAGTGCGGATAATATCCATGGCTTTATCCCACCGAGTTCCTCCGGGGTACGCTCTGTTTCAGCAGTTTGAAGATCAAAAGGGATATGTATGTAACCATGCATTTCTTTCGATTGTTGCGCGGTATTATTGACAACCCTGAAATTATGCGGAGCATTAGCTTTTATGTTCCGGATAATTACCTCAGACAGACATTCTGTTTAATATGGAATGTCGTTATAATTTAATTTTAATATGTATTTTTTATTGTTAATTATTATGGCTTGACATGGGCGCAGCCAAAAAGCCTTAATAAATTTACTAACATTCAAACGAGTGTAATTTTGAATGAATGAATACAATACTTAGTTATTACTAAAAAAAATGAAAAACGATAGAATTCATTAGTTAAGTGTACTTTGATAAAGAAGCTTGTGTCTGTTTGAAATCAAAACTGAAAAAAAACAAAATTGTTTTATATTTATTTTATTGTAATGAATAACCATAAAGTTAGTGCATAAAATAAAAAATAGAAAAAAAAAGAACAAAATATTTTCGTAATATTTGTGAAAGTTTTCGAACTTCATAGGTATTTTATTTTATCGGGGACGCGATAGCAAACGCTATCTTCATCGGTACATATCGAGACGGTATAAATAAAAATCGATATTTATGTACCAAAATACGTATTTTTACATTAAAATTCAAAGAATTTTCGTCGGTAACCTGTAATTGAAGATGCTAGAAAAAAAATGTACACATTTTGTATTTCTCACACAGAAAACAATATTTTACTTTTTTAATAAAATTTAAGATGAATGTTAACTTTTCATTGTAATACGGGTCCTGAAGTCACTGAATTAAAAACATTTTTTAAGAGATTTGTCCATACTGAAAATATTATTTATATCAAATGAATTTTAAATTAAGTTGTGGTTCCGTGGCTAGTGTCCCGGGCTCACGGCCCCAAGGTCCGTGATTCGAATCCCACTCTACCCCAATTCGATTCCCATTTTCTAATAGTAAGTTATTTACAACTCGTTGAAAATGGCCCTTCAAAATGAAATATTATTTGGGTAAATCGTAAGAACGCAAATATATTGCATAAAAAAATATTATCATAAAAAATCATTTTCTTGACCAGTTAAGGTTTGTAAATAAAGTTTTGAATAAAAAACATTGGTTTCTAATATAAATTTGACAAATCTCTTGACTACAAACTATTTTCAAAAATATGTCGGTTCACTTACTGGTGTCAAATTAAAATGTGAGAAAAATTGAAGCTGAAAATATTTTACTGACTATTTTATCTAGAACTAAATACATGAAAAGGTTTACCTACAACAACCCCTAATGCAAGGTATAGCAATGTGTATTAAATATTCATTTCAATGAAGATCAATAGGTAGATCTGTTGTCCATGGAAAAGCTTTTTTATTCTTTGAAGTAATCTCGTAAGTGCTACAATAGGTTTATCCCAGGCATTTTTAAAAAATATCATCTCACGTTTTATTTATTAAAGTTCTGTGTGTGTTTTTCCAAATTTTTGTTGCCATTTCTCCATATCAGATTGAAAATAGAATGAAATAAGCACAAAAAAGGAAAATCAAACAGTTTGTCACAAAGTTGCTTACTTCGTGGCATTGGGATATTTTAATCAGAACTAATTTTAGCCGAAAGCGTTTTGTCGGTATTAAGTTGTAATTTTTCAAGGTAGGTACTCGTAAAATCAATTGCCTTAAGGTCATAAATATATATATGTCACGAGTCATATATACAATACACAAATGGTAAAAAAATCCTAGTAGACTGAAAAGACATACAATCATGATTACTGCTCATTAAATAATTAAGTTATTTTTTATTTATATTTTAAACTAACTGATAGAATGAAATAGGGTAGAATCCATTAGTTAAGTATAACTTGAAAAAGAAGCTTGTGTAGCTTTGAAACAGGCAGGTAGAATTTTTTTTTAGTTAAAAACAAAGTTGTTTTATTTATTTTATTATCATAATTATGTGTTTCCATTATATTCTATCACAGACTTAAATATTATGCAATATAATTGCATAATTGTTTGGAATTTTACAAAAAAATCCAAACAAGTCAACGATTGAATAAAAGGGAATTAAAAATTCCCGTATTATAATTTTTATTGTATTAACATGTTTATTAATTTATTCAATAATCAACTGAGAATATTATTTACTCTCAATACTTAAGAAAAATGGTTATCTTAAAACTCTTTACATTTTTATACGTCTTGTTTGACTATTTAGATAAATGAACTTTTTTTTTTAATAAAGAAATATTAGCGTTCTTATAATTTACTCAAATATTAAAATTTTTGTGGCCAATTAAAATCAGGTTGGCGTAGAGTGGGGTTCGAACCTCGGACCTCTAGCCTCTGAGTCCGCAACACTAGCCACGAGACCACAACCCGATTCGAAACACCAAAATATTTTTCTAGAAAAGTACTGAATATATAAATAATTTAATTTATAATATATTACATTTTATTTATGACCTTCTATTTTAATATTTTTGACTGGTTGGGAATATTTAACTCCAATGATATATATATATATGTTTTACCTAGTAATTAATACGATGTAAACTAATGTCATTTTTAATATTATTTCATTATTGGCCATCACATATTCTGTGTTCAGGCGGACGAAAAATCCAGTTATATATATGAAATATAGTCAAAATCCTGGATGTGTGTTTTCGACTCGATGGCTGAGTGGAGAAAAGTCAACCTCGTAGCATAGTGGTTAGCATGTTTACCAACCATCACTTATGTTTATTTCATGGCAGTGAGAACATAAACGATCCTGAACTGGCACCTAAGGCGTAAGACTGATCACTTTAGCTTCGGTGTAGCAAAAATGATACGCTGGAGTTGAAGCACTAATGCAGTGCCATATGCACCACCAGATGCAAAAAGGTACATGTCATATATGAAGTCGATCACGATATGCAGTTTTTACTTATTAAAAAAATATACTAGTCTGACGACGTCGTGAGTGTGATGAAACTGGTAATTGGTCCATAAATCCAAGTGGATTAAAATATCAACGTCTCATTCATTAAATTTTTTAATGAATTTCTAAAAAAATAACTTTTTTTTTAAATTTAATTTATTTAATTAGCAGTTCACAACGGAGTCCTGGTTCCGACCCTGGGAGCGAAGTATGTACTTAGAAAAACAGGGATGAAAGTAGGCTAAATGCTCTCGAAATGCGATCTCTCATGCGAATGTGTGGTAAAACTATGTACGATAGATGCACAAATGTTGAAATCCGTACATTATGCAAGGCGCAGGTAAGCATTATCGACAAAATCAATAAAGGAGCTCTACGTTGGTTCGGACGGACATGTAGAGCGAATGGACAGCGAAAAAACGGCTTAAAATATTTTCAATGCGAATGTTGACGGAATATATAAGGCGAATAATCCGCGCGCTTGCATAATAAAGTGTATGAATGGAGGAAAAGCGAGATCTGTATGCAAAGATAGAGTAATATGGTGTTCTATCCTCTCTGCCTACCCTTGCGGGGAAATGTCGTGATAGTTTGTTGTTGTTGTATTTTATTTTTAAAGAAATAAATATTTCCCAAATATTTATATTTTTGGTCCATTTTCAACGAGTTGTAAATAACTCACTAAAGTTGGGGTCAAGTGGGATTCGAGCCTCGGACCTCTGATCCCGGAGTCCGCAACACTAGCCACGGTACCACAACCTGATTAAAAAAATACATTTTAAAGTTTCATATTTATGGTAAAGGTTTCCTCACCACGAGAGGTCCCATAGCGATTGGAATGGTGGCTGAGAAGTTAGCGGTACTGTGAGTCTAAAGTCGAACTGGAGGCTCTGCCCACTGGCGTCGTGCCCCCCGGCCTCGCTGTGCCCCGCGCCCCCGTGCTGCTGCGCGCTAGGGGGGCCCATGGCTGGTCAGCGCGTGGTGTACTGTCTACCCGCCAAAGATACCCACGGGCTACTGGCTACTGTGGTTACGGACGTCCGAATACTGAACTCGGGGACAATGCCACGGCCGTACCGTAGGGTAGACATTGAGGTGACCGTATTTTAAATATTTGATGTGAGACTGTGCTGGAGATCTGGAGAACATGGCTACGGTCACAATCCTGAACTACAACTGTAAGATTTCGCTATTATACATAAAAACTATAATAAGATTAAAGATCTGTCAATTTTTTTAATTTTTCAAAAAAGGTTATTTTTAAACGTTTTGTTAATTTTCAGAGTTTGATTGTAAAGATGTATGATTTTCTCGCTAAATCAAATATTTAACAAAAAAACAGTCGTATGATTTCAAACAATTATAAGTTATGTGTCGATCGTCGCATCGGCGTTGGCGCAACGAAAAGAAACAAATTAAGATTTATTTTAAAGACATTATTATGATAAATAGTTTTTTTTAACCCTCAATTATACGCAAATTTCTTTTATATAATACCTACTCGTAGAACTTATAACATACGAAAAAATAATAGTGAAAGAGATCTTATACTCAGAAAACGGATGACGTCACGCGCGGAGTAATGAAATAATCACAAAACTTAAAAAATCGTAGCGATGATAATACGATACATATTGATTTTTTTGCTAAGCTTGATAGTATATTAACCAATAAAAAATACATTGAATCTCCTTACTGAAGAAAAGTAGATACAAAAACTTCTACAGGTAAATAATTTGTCATGGAAAGTGATGCAACTATAGTCGAGGTCTACGATCAAGGCGCACGGATGGAATGCGGCAGTGCGTTGCGATGCTGTTCGGTTTAGTTAAGATATAAATTAGCTGGCTAATATTCACGAGCATACTCATGAATATTTAGGCTTTCTGGTCAAAACACTCAACTGGGCTGCGTCAAAACACGTTACCGCATTCCTACCGTGCACCTTGAAAGTAGAACCCAACTATAGTTACTTCCGCTAAAGTAACATAATACACTCTCCCTAAGTATTTTTTATAAAATCATTTTTATACTGTTCATTAAATTGTAATGTAGAATTATTGAGCACCTGGTCAAAATAATAATAATAGTAAACATTTAAACTGACTTTGGATATCTATTCCATTCATTTAAATCGGATTATTTGGTAAAAAAAATTGAGAATGTTTCTTTTTACTTTGTTCAGAATGATCGAAATCTATGGACACCCTACGGTTCTTTGCCCTATCGACCATTCGGACCACCTTAATTATTGGCGGTCAGTGGTTGGCTGACCACACTGTATTATTTGGTGTTGGAGAACTCTAGCGGATTACGCGCAAAGCTTTTCTTAACTTTTCCAAAGAAACCGTATCATTTTCCTTTGAAAAATTAAGCCTTCCGAAAAATTGATGATATTACGATTGTTAAAAACCTAACGTTAAGCCAAACTGACCTTCAAAACATTTCAAATACATCACAGTATGACAAAACGCTTCTTCAAATAGTGTTTACTTTCCGAAATGTTTTCAGATTAGGTTCTTTAGTAAAAAACAGAATTTTTTCCATGTAAAATAATCTTATTATTTTATCCATGCCTGTAGGGCCGGTCCATAGGACTCTGTGCTCATAACACCGGGTGCCGTTATATTTTAAGCATTTTGTTTTAAAAACACTCCTTTGAGGAAATATAACTTTTTTTACAACGATAAATTAATAAGGGTCTATGAAATACTGTCGAGAAAAATTTTTTTTTTTGGTACTTATTAGTGACACCAATTTTTTTTTAATTTATGGGTTTAATTTCCCGCGAAAACGGTTCATTGCATTGGCCATGTTCCTAATACTTCACGACTTGGTTAAATTTTGAACTTTGTGACTTTTTTTTCGTATTATGTAATTGTATATATAAACACAGTGTTTCGGGGCCAGATCATGGTAAATATAAAAAAAATACCAATAATTTATTTTCAAAAACTTATTTTCACCATGGGATAAAATATTTTTACAATTTAAAAATGGAGACAATCCTTACTTTCTCGGACTAGCATAACTTCCATTCAAAATATTCAACAATTTCTTCTTTCAGGGATACATTTACTAGAGTAAAGGGATAAAAAAAATATGAAAGGATTCGTCATTTTACATCTTTGTGGTATCAAACAAATTTTTTTATTTTATTATTATTTTGTGATAAGGCAAAATGTAAACATGTTTATATCTTATGTATTATGAAAACAGTTTTTGGTAGAATTCCATTTTAATTATTGGTAAGGCATCCAAAACTAAAAGTAATCTATTAGATTCTACTTTTATTTTTAAAAACAAGAGCATGTAATGTGACGTGATGTGTCTAGTTAGGTCATTCTCAAACTAACAAATAAAAATACAATCGAATCCATTAAAATATTTTTATTTTTGGTTATCTTACCAATAATGTTAACATCAATTACTCTATTGAATTGTTGGTAAAACTATTTCTGTTAACAATAATATTTTAACAAAAGCCGACAAATTAAATATTTGAATGAAAGGCAGAATGTGTGAATGTTACTTAATTTGTAAATTGCCCATTTACACCACAATCACAGATTATAAGTCCGGTAAATACCTAGACTTACACATTCCCTTCCCAAAAATGTTCATCATCTCTGTTATAATAGAAATATGCCAATATTTTAGCAAATTAAAAACCTCTTAACCTCGATTCAAAACCTGTAATATGGTTTTGTTTTGTATTCATCGAGTGTAAGTAATTACACATATTAATATCCACTAGTTACTTACAAAAACCGGAACTTTACACACGATATTTTTAGAAAATTACCATATGCCGTGAGGAAAATAACGAAAATTATATAGAATATGATGTATTTGTGCAAAGGGGTAGACTTTCATGAATGTGTGACGTGTACAATATACGAGTAATGCATACAATTTTTCCTGCAACTTAAGCTATGGTTTTCGAAGAGAGCGGTGCTGTCATATAGCGGCCGTCATGTGGCGGAGGATAACGTCATTAAAATGTTTGTACAAACCAATGGCGTTAGTTTCCTAGAGAGCGTTGATTGTGAGCAGAATATATGTAAAAAAATATTTTTATTCATAGTGTTTTCGGTTTATGTGTTTTTAATTAGGTTTTATTTGTATTTGAGATCACAATTTGTTGATAAGTTTGATAAGGCCTGTTTGAAAACTATATAAAATGTCTCCCTCGGCATGGGACACCTCAGTGAGAGAACACTTATTTATTTACTTATTTGATAGTGCACATATTACAACTGAGATGAAGAACATTTAAGAGAAAGTAATATGGTAGTCTAGGCAACTACAGGGCTTATGACCTGTCATTGGCTGGTTTAACTGGCCACTTTACACACTGTGTAACACTGTATAACATTTACCATTCTGCCCATATTTGAACATTTTTATTCCTTCAATTTATTCATCTGTTGATGTTTGTGAAGTTAAAAGGCTGAAATCTTTATTTTTGCGTGCGAAATTCATCTCATTGAATTATTTCTCTTACCTATATACTAGGCGACGCAACGCCTGAAAGTTTTAATTTTTCAATTTCTATACTTCTTCATAGACCAGTTGGATTTATCAACAATATTTTGAGCTTGTCCAAATTTTTGGAGACAATGACTGGATTCGATTCCCTGGGGAGCTGTGAATATTAACATATTACAACAGATATGAAGAACATTTTAGAGACGGTAATATAGTAGTTGAGGCAAACTCAAAATATTGTTGATAAGGTCCATGAAGAAATATAGAAATTGAAAAAATATAATTTTCAGGCGTCGCCTAGTATATAGGTGAAATAATTAAATGAGATGAATCTCGCCCGCATAAATAAAGGTTTCAGCTCTATAACTTCACAAACATCAACAGATGAAAGAATCGATGGAATATAGATGTTTAAATATGTACAGAATGGTGAATGTTACACAGTGTGTAAAGTGGCCACTTAAACCAACCAATAACAGGTCATTAGCCCTGTAGATGCCTAGACTACTATATTACCTTCTCTAAAATGTTCTTAATCTCTGTTGTAAAATGTTAATATTTACAGCTTCCCAGAAAGTCGAATCCAGTCCATGTCTACAAAAATTTGGACAAACTCAAAATATTATTTGATAGTTCACAAGAATACATTATATAATATTGAATTAACAATGTATTCCTCACTGGGAAAGCCCGTTAAAAATCGTTAAATTACAAATAGTTGTACAAAAAAAGCAAGGACGTTAAATGCAAACCTACTAATATTTTGTACATAAAACAAAAACATAAAAAAATCAATGCGTGAAATGAAAGGTACTATCATGTAAAGTGGTTTATTATATTTCCGGGTAGCCAAATTTTGGTGACGGCCTGTAGAAATGGGATCCACTCTCGTGCACCTACATTTACATATCATGCACCCCCAATTTTTATTTCGATTACATACATGGTCCCCTTGCAGATTGGGGTTGATTCCCGGGGGTCGTTTTTGACCACTTTGGGAATGACTGCTGTAAATGATCATTTATGTTTGAAACAAATTAACATTTATTTTGAAAAATGTTACAACAGAGATAGATAACATTTTAGATGCGTACCAATCCTGTCTTTGCTGTGGGAAATAATAAAACTAACATCGAATACTTTTCCTCTCTGCCAAGCATCCTCAGAACAATGAACGAAATCTCACTAAACTGTACTGTCGATGTGTTCCTACAGCAAGGGCAGGCATTTTAGAAGCAAGCGGTGTTGTCTCTCCTGACTCGCTATGTCACACTTGCCATGTTCGGCCTAGATTATGCTATATCCATATCTTTTGTTAATTATTCACTTTGTTAATTTAAGTAGATTTTAAGAATGTTAAAATTAAGTATTACTCATTAATGCCAATCTATTGGAGCTAACTTAAGCCTGTTGATTGGCTTTAAAAAAAAGAAAAATGGCATTTTAGGCCGGCTTATGACCTATCGTTGGCTGGTTTAAGTGACCACTTTACACACTTTGTAACATTCACAATTTTGCCTACGATATAATGGATAAAAATTTCAAATATAAATTATTACTAATATTTATTTAACTTTTTGTACATTGGCGGGCTTATTGCTAAATGGCAATTTCTTCCAACCAACCAATAAAACAAAAGTTTTATTTGTATAATTGAAGTTACAGAACATATTCAATAGAAAAAAGATTATAAAGCTAAAGATATATTAAATTAGAAATAAGCATATTTGTTTATAAATAATCGTATCGCCGTCTACTGTTGGACATGGGGGTGCTTCATGACATACTTAGTGGACGCCTTGATAGTCCGTCTCTTTTGTCGGAGTTATCATTAAATGTCCCCGGCTACCGCACCCGTCACACGTCGAGCTCTCTATTTCATCTACCAGCAGTTCGTACTAACTATGCCCAGAACTCTCCACTTATACGTTTTGTTAGTGAATATAATTTGAACTTTCCCCTTATTGATCCATTTGATTGTAAAAAAATAACATTTAAAATGCGCGTCTTAAAAAATACATTTTTGTCTTATACTTAGTTTCAATAATAAAGTCTTATTTTATCTTATTTTATTTTATTTTATTATATTTTATCTCTAATTCTTAATATTTTAAATATATTTATATTTTCGACACTTGACATTTGTGCAATATTTACACACATGTCCACCCTCATTCCAATATAACACCCACCCTCTCACTCACTTACACTCACACAAACACACTTGTATGTATGTACGTGTATTTAATGTATTTCTGAGGATATATGTCATTGGTTTTATTCTCCGTATATTTTATTTGTTGTATTTTTGTTACATGTATTACTGTTGATATCCCTAATAAATAATAAAAAATAAAAAAATAAACCTTAAATCAAAACTATTACTCAATGGGAAAAAGGAAAAAAGAGGAAAAAGGAGAGATTAAGGAAGAGAAAGGAGATGTTTTTTCAGACGGGATTTAAACAGAGATAATGTAGTAACATCTTTGATGGTGGATGAGAGATGATTCCACAGTCGAGCCGCATGGACACTAAATGAGTTAGAGAAGAAAGAGGAATGGTGGATGGGTATTAAGAGAGTGCCTTGAGAATTAGAACGAAGAGGTAAACCATGAACTGATGAGCGTTGAAATTTTTCACGCAGGTATATAGGAGCGTTAGGACTATGAAGTACATTGAACAGAAGTGAGAGGGAGTGGTAGTCTCTCCGCTGTCTAATTTTGAGCCATTTCAGTTGCCTACGATAATCAGAAATGTGGTCATATTTCCTAAGACCAAAAATGTGCTTTATGCATGTATTTAAGTATAATAAATAATATCACTTAAAATAAGATTTCTTTACCTTGTATGTAGGTCATCAGTACATCAAATACATTATCATAGCAGGTATAAATCGAGAACACCCGCATACTTTATTAAATATTGGAGCTCACTTCAATTGAAATCGAAGATTATTTTATAGGTCTCTGTGTTTTATAATTCAAAAGAAATTTCATACTGTTTAGTAAAGAGGCGGTTTAGGAAAGTAATTCAATTTTTATTAAATATATATTTTTTTTTATCCCTCATCGAATACATTTTTGTTATTTTCTTGGGTTAACCTTTTTTTTTCTTTTATTACTTTCTTATTTCATTTACATTTTTTAGATCTTAATTTTAATATGTACTTTTAATTTTCTTATTAATTTTTTTTTCTGTAGATATGAATTGAAATTCTCGATTTACTTTACTTTGTTTAATTTATTTTTTATCTTGTTTTGATTACATTTATGAGCACACACTATTTATATATGTGTCTATTATTTTTTTTTCTTATATTTAAAATATATTTACGTAAATTACTATTCTTTAATTTTAATTGTATTATTTTACTCTATTTTCTTACTTTAAAAAAATTAAAAAATCTTTAAACTATTTTTATGTTTATTATTTTATACGTATACAGTATTATGTCTGTACTCTTCTTATTTGATTATTAATTAAACTGAGCACCCGACGACAAACTATTATTGAATAGTTTATCGGGACAAAATATATCTTAATACTTTGTTTTCTTTATAATGTATTAATATTGTAATAATATGTATGTTTTATTGAATAAAGACTCTATAAAACAAACAATAAAACATAATTATTTGCGATTTCAAAACTAGAAATTGGTAGCTTCGGCTTTATGAAATTCGTTAAATGCACTTTTTTTTATTGGTGCCTTCTCGGGATCTTTATTATTTTATTTTATGAAAACAATAAACAAAAAAACGCAATATTTACCAATAAGCGTTAATTATTGGGCAATGGGGAAATATCACATACTATGAATACAAGAGAAAAATCGGAAAACTTACTAAATAACATTCTAAAATTATAAATGATACATATATTGTATAACTCTATAATAAATTAACTAGTAGGTAGTCATGTGATTGTTTATTTTTGCATAAAAATGTCTGCCTTAAAACAGGTTGTACTTAGTTAGGTAGACTAGACATAATCCATAGAAATCTATTACCTAAGTATGTATGCAGTAGATAAAGAAATTGTAATTTTCGTTAATAAACCATTTTTATAATTATTATTATTTTTAAATAAAAATATGTTAGATGGGTTTCATAAAATAATTATATTTTCGAAATAAATCTGGATATTGTTGAGAAATGTTTTCATACATAACTTTTAAAATCAAATTATTAAGTAATACGTCTCTACCAAAACGCGACATGTTTGGCCTTGACAATTGTGACGTCAAGATTCGTGACAATGTTCTATTTAAATTTAAACGATTACAAGTTTTAAAAATTAGCCGAATCGTCTCGTATTAAGGCGTGGCAAATGCAACAGACCGTTTTCGAGGGAATAAAAAATATTTTTTTATGCTACTAATAAGAACAACAAAATAATATTTATTTTACTCGAAAGTGTTTCATAGACCATTATTAATTTGAAATTGTTTAAAAAAAATCCTGATGTTTCCTTATTAAATTTTTCTGAACTAAATGCAATGCCAAAACCGTAAACAAAAAAAAAAACAAAGCATATTTGTATTGGGCCACTCATTCTTAAAAAATAAATAATTTACTAATGACATTAAAATAAAATATTATTTTCACCATAGGCACTATACTTAATGATTAATTATGCTCTAATCATAAACCAACTATTATTTTATGCCCTAGCAACATTAAACTAATGCAAATACATGGAATTAACGGTTTTAAATGAATTAATTTATTTTATTAGGAATAATTACTAAAATCATATAATTAGCAAGTATAAAAAATAATACATGCACCCCGTTGAAGTTTTTTTAAAAATAATAATATAAGGGTTATTGCTAAAATTGTTCATGTCAGTTTATGGTAAAAATGAGAAAATCAAAAAATACCCACTCTAATCACTTTGAGAATCATGTCAAAAAACATGTTTGTCGTGCGTATTTAAAAATAGTGTTTCGGCCTATTTTGTAGCAGCAATTGTCTATGTTGATATAAGCAATCAAAATGGAGTGGTTTTCCGAGTAAAAAAATAATTTGATCGCATCGTAATTGTAAATAAAAACTCGTAATTTTTGGTAGCAAAAGAAATGCCTCTGTTGAATTGTAAACCACAGAGGCAATGTCATCGACCCATCTTTTTTGTGTCCTTCCAATATTTCTTTTGTTTGTCCGTGGTCTCCATTTTATGGGTGTCCACCTGCCATCATTTTGCCTCGCTAAGTGTCCTGCCCTCCGCCATTTCAATTTGGCTGCACGTTCCACGATTTTTTCAACTGCGGTTTGGCTCCTTATTTTTTCATTTCTTATTCTGGAGCCTCATCACAAGGCAGAATTCGGTTCTATTCGGCAGATTTTTGTATGGGGGACGAAGCGAAACCGAGCCATCGCTTATTTGCGTAGCATGAATGTCTTCGTTTTCGCTTTCAAAAACCAATCGTTTCTACCCCATACATTTTCTATATGCCATTTTCGCATCGGATCGTTTTTGTACCGAAAAAACTTACACATACACCGAGTTTCCATGGTTCGTTTCGTGCATTTTCATTTCTGGGTGTTTTTTGTGACACAGACGTTGTTTTCTAGTCCGCATGTCGTTACCGGCAACATACACAATTCGTCGACTTTTCTTTTAGCATACCGGTACTTGTTAATTTTCAAAAATAAACTTTAGCTTCCTGAAAGCAGCTTAACTTAAATACGCCTGTGGGAGATAGTATTCTATTTGAATAATTAGTGACCTCTGATATGGTTATTCTTCATAGCTATGATAATCTAATAATAATTGTAATATAATATTAGCTTACATTGATCAAGATTTTAAATATCTTAAAAATTACCACGTTGTGCCGCCTCCGCTCTTCCAGTGTACTCAAACCTCACTCAAACCAAGCTCTTTTAAGCGTTCGTCACAATATATGATTTATTCCTTAATTCTTAAAAGACTGTGATAAAAAAACACTTTGCAAACAGTGCTGTAACGTCTTGTTACATTAAGCAAAAGACGAGATATTTTGAAATACAGATATATTAAAATTTATCTCATGTATACACTGTCTAATAATCTATCATTCATGATTAATAAAAATTATCATTTAATAAATGTTAGCTTGTTGTAGCAAGATACGACTTCGTTATTTTGAAAAATAAGAAGCCTCGTATTCTAGTTAGACTCGTGTGACATTGCCACACAATAGTTAAGAAAAATTATCATCTTAGTTGCCCTTCTTTGGACATTCTCATAAAACTATTTGTATTCTTTTAAAAGAAGTCAAAATAAATATGAGATTTACGATCCAGATGTTACAGGAATCTATTTTATTCTATCCAGTTGTAATATATAAATTGTATGTCTAGGTTCCAAAAAATCAAAACGTATGCATTATGTTTATAATATTCTGATTGAAGAGGTTGTTTTCAATCACCGAACCCAGATTTCTAAAAGCTTTTTTTATGGATGTATGAATGTGAACAAATAATCGTTTAGTACATTAAACAGACTCATTCAAAGTGTAGCAAAGTCGAAAATTAACGTTTTGAGGCTGAACTTATACGAGAACTGCTGAGATAAAGAAGTACGTAAATAGAGAAACAATAGATACCCTTTGTATGAGCGCTGGGGTCGTATCGGCGTCACCTAACCCAAATACACATCTTAATTTGATCTAACTCCATTAGATCTAATTATCCTGAAATGCAAATAGATCGTTAGTAAAGTCCAGTTCACCCCTTAACAATAGAATGGGGGTAGTGGCCGATCGTACCTTAAGTGGGTCGCACGCAAGAACCTGGGACCGCGTTGTGACTTGTGATTAATGTACCTCCAGGAAATATGAACTGACCAAATGTTATACTTTAATGACTCAAGAAAACTATGCCACGTAAGGGTTATAAAAAGAAAAATTGCTGTCCTTAATGGGGAACTGGCACGACTAAAAAACTAGTTTTTATTAAGTTTAAAATATGTTTTATGCAATAAAAAAAACTTGCTTGAACATTAAATAACGATTTCCAACCTTAACAATCAATTTAAAGACATATTTCCATACTTCATTTAAAGATATTCATTACAACATAGAAGGAACACTTTTTTGAGAAGGGAATACGGAGGTCTAGGCGTTTACAAGGCTTATGCCTGTCATTAGCAGGTTTAAGTGGCCATTTTACTCACTGTATAATACTTACATTATTTTATCTGTATTGCAACATATTTTAATCTTGAAACTCGGTACGAAATAAAATCTAGCTTGTCTTTAAGCATTTGGACGTATATTTTTGATTGAACAAGTTTTTTGTAAGGTAAATATTGAATTTGTATAATAAGCATTACTAAAATTAATAAAAAAAAAAAAATTAATTCTGTTATCTTTTTCTGATGGTTTTTTATTTTCTTTGTAAAAAATACAATAAATGCAAAAATCATCGAGAGTTGTCCTATCAATCTGCGTATTTGACCGCACAGAAATATCATTATTAGCAAGTACATTAAAAACCTTCTATATAAAACTTGAGTAAAAAACGCCGAATAGTTTTGGTAAATTAGTTCAACAAAAATGAATAATAAGTTCTGCGAAAAAGCTTTGGATGATGACAGGTTTCCGGTTTTCTCAGTAATGTTCTTCGTCTTAAATAAGTATATAAAAAATATGTTCATTATTACAAGAATAAACAAACCAGCCGCTTGATACCCGACGGAAAAAAGACAATTTAACACAGATCATCCTCATCTAAACGGCATTGAGTCGTTAGGACCTGTTTCAATTTGATAGTATTTATATTTCTCGTTTTTTTTACGAAAAATATGAATAGCAATATAAAAAAAACGCCTCGTTGCCTTCTTCTTAGACCAGTTGGTTTTATAAACCAACTGGTCCAAAAAGAAGTTTAAAAAATTGGAAAAAATTTTTCAAGCGTTGCATTGCCTAGTATATGAAATAATTCAGTCAGATGAATTTCTTCACAAAAATAAAAGTTTCAGCTCTTTAACTTCACTTAAATCAACAAATCAACAAATGGAGAATTTAAGAAATATGGATGTTTAAATATAAGCGGAATGTTACACAGTGTGTAAAGTGGTCACTTAAACCAGCCAATGAGAGGTCATAAGCTCTGTAAATGTCTATACTTCCACATTCCCTTCTTTCAGGTATTCTCTATCCCTGTTGTAATTTGTTAATCTTAATGACTCCCGAGGGGGTAAAATCCAGTCTTTTGTCTACAAACATTTGAACAAACTCGAATATTGTAATATCATTCATTGTTTCAATATTCCTTTTGCGCAACTAATGGTGCATAGGAAACTGCACTGTTACTCCAATCGCAGAGTATCTTGATCATTTTTCAACAATATTTTGAATTTGTCCAAATTTTTGTAGACAAGGACTGGATTCAACTCCCTGGGGAGCTGTTTATATTAACATATTACAATAGAGATGAAGAACATTTAAGAAAAGGTAATATAGAAGTCTAGGCATCTACAGGGCTTATGACCTGTCAATGGCTGGTTTAAGAGGCCACATTACACACTGTGTAACATTCACCATTCTGCCTATATTTGAACATCTATATTCCTTCAATTCTTTCATCTGTTGATGTTTGTGAAGTTAAAGAGCTGAAACCTTTATTTATGCAGGTGAGATTCATCTAATTGAATATAGATGTGCAAATATAGGCAGAATGGTGAACGTTACACAGTGTGTAAAGTGGCCACTTAAACCAGCCATTGACAGGTCATAAGCCCTGTAGATGCCTAAACTTCTATATTATCTTTTTTCTAAATGTTCTTCATCTCTGTTGTAATATGTTAATTGATCATTTTTGTTACCTAAAGGTATGACGGCGACCATGAAATATTCTAGTGTGAAAACATCCTTTCAAATAAATATCTCCTATTGACTATGTCGGGAATCGAACCCGAGACCTCTCGCATGGTAGGCAAACGCGCTGACCATTACACCACGAAGCCGACATGGCTGACACGAGATGATATATCACGATTCAATAATAAATTATAAAAAGGGTTGATGGAATTTTTTGATTTTTTTTTAATTACTATTTTTTTATTAATTCTATAGGTTAACTTCATTGTTTCGAGAAATGCCTTGTAAGAGAAGACCCGTTCTAAGGCAGAAAACAAACATAATTAATATTAAATAAAAAACATTGCTATTTACAAATTACCAACTAACAGCTAGTCTATTCTAGCTATGAAATATAAGGGCCGGCTTGTTGGTACTACAAATATGTATGTAATTTATATGAAATGAATCACCGATATTTTTTGTTTTTAATTATTAATTGATTATTTCAACCAAAAGAAAACCAATAAAAAAATGCTCTTAATTTGATTGAATTTCATTTGAAATATGTTTGGGATTTTTCGTATTCAAATGTACAAACTTTAACATAAATTAATTGTGAATGTAGTGAGTTGGTAGAATTACATTTTATGTATTGATAAAGAATCCAAAATAAAATTTCAATGGATCAAATTCTACATTTATTTATTACAATATTTTAAGATTGTCCAAATGTTTGTTGACAAAATACTGGATTTCACCCCCTAGGGAGTCATTAAGATTAACAAATTACAACAGAGATGGAGAACATTTTAAAGAAGGGAATATGGAAGTCTAGGCATTTACAGGCTTATGATCTGTCGTCGGCTGGCTTAAGTGGCACATTACACACTGTGTAACATTAACCATTTTACATATGCTTAAACATCCATATTTCTTCAATTCTTCTATCTGTTGATTTTAGTGAAGTTAGTTGCCTAGTATGTTGAATAATTCGATCAAATGAATCTCTTTACACCAATAAGTCATTCGGTCTTACTTCGCAAGCTTTGGAACATTGGTATACGGGGGAATCTGTATCGTTGGATATGTTCCTACATTAGTAACCGCAGTCAATCGGTCTCACTCAAGGGATTTAAATCATCATTTAAACCAATCCCATCAGGTGTCCCTCAAGGTTCGCATCTTGGACCCTTATTTTTTATTATTTATATCAATGATATAAGTTTATGCATTCAAAACTCAAATTTTTTGCTATACGCTGATGACAATAAAGTATTTAAAATTGTGTCTTCAATAAATGATTGCGAAATTCTTCAAGCTGACTTAGATAGAATCTGTTGCTATTGCAAGGACAATCAGTTATTATTGAATTCTGATAAATGTCTTGTCATGTCATTTACTCGAAAGAAAAAAAGTATACTATTTGACTACAAACTATCTGGAAAAATTGTCAATCGTTCAATGAAAGCGAGAGATTTGGGTGTACTGATGGATGATAAGCTTTTATTTAGAGATCACATAAATACAATAGTAGATAAGGCGTACAGACTTCTAGGGTTTATCTTACGAATCTCCAAGCCATTCTCATCACCAAATACATTAAAACTTCTTTACTATACTTATGTGCGAAGTCAACTCGAATTCGCTTCATTAGTATGGTCTCCTCAATATAATGTATATATTAATCAAATTGAAAACATTCAAAAGAAATTTATAAGGAGCCTGGAATATCGTTTTGGTAACATTGAAAATGATTACGGCGCATCTTTGATCAATTTTAATATAGAATCACTACAAAAAAGGCGCCTTAGATATGATTTAATTTTTCTTTTCAAAATTCTCAATAACATAGTTGATTCGCCGTATCTTTTACAAAATATTGGTTTCCGTTGTCCTCTTCGCTATACTAGATTAAATTCCCTTTTTTTATGTACCAACTTGTTAAAACAATTATACCTCGAATTCATTCATTAGACGCACCTGTAGAAATTATAACGGACTCAGTATTGATGTAGACATTTTTAACTGCACGTTGCATTTGTACAGAAAATTTCTTCATGGGGTCGATTATTTGGGATAGTTGCTGAATGTACATCTTGAGTGGTTTATGCTATGCATATGTGCCGCATGTAATGTATATGTTTGTGTATGTTTTATATGTGCGTTCATGTGTGTGCGTGGATGGCTCGGAGTGTACATTCGGTATTTTTATTTATTTTAATTTATTACCTCCATGGAAAACGCAAATGTCAACAATTATCTTTTTTTCACTTAAAATTCTTATTTATTTTTTGTCACATTTAATGTTTATATCTTTTTAATTTATGAAAACTTAATTGGTCTTTTTATGTTAAAAAATTGTTGTTTTTAATACTGATTTTGTATGACTGTATGTTTTCTAAATAAAATAAAATAAAATAAATAAAATAAAGTTTTCAGCTCTTTAACTTCATTATAATCAACAGATGGAAGAATTCAAGAAATATGGATGTTCGAACATAAGCAAAATAGTAAAAATTACACAGTGTAAAAAGTGCCACTTAAGCCAGCCAACGACAGGTTATAAGCCTGTAAATGCCTAGACTTCAATATTCCCTTCTTTAAAATGTTCTCCATCTCTGTTGTAATTTGTTGACTATTTATTTTATATGACGCGTTTCGGATTGCACGCACATTATCAAACTTATCTTAATATTTGCAAAGTCATCCTTTTATATATTAACAAACATCGCTGTTTAATAATATGCACAATGGAAACGATAGTTGTTAATGGAAGTAACTTAGCAGGTAAACTGGATTTCCTTATAAACCCAGGTAAGAACAGTAATAATAATTACAAACCCATTAGGGCATACTGAATACATTATATGGACGTTATGAGTAAATTGAAAAAGGCTGGCATTACTTTAAAAATATATTTGTAATTGTATTTTTTTGTTTTGTTTATTTTTCCATACATATATTATTTACATAGAAATATAATTACAAAAATACACTTTAGAAAAATACATCTTAAAATTAAGCTATAACATGAATTGGAAAAAATGCCCACAAAGACTACAGCGTCTGAGCGTGGGCCATTCCCTTTTCAATTATTAAATAGTTTATAGCATACATATATGGCATGACATAACCATGAAAAGAAAAGAAAAGAAAAATAAAAGAAAAGAAAAGAATAATAAAAGAAAAACCAAATTAGCATATGCTGAAATTACGAAAATATGATTTATTTGCAATATGCAAGAATGTGTCTATCTGCTCCTTCCATGCTAATCCAAGACCTCAAACCTACTTTAAACTGTACCAGTGATTTAATGGTTTGTAGTTCCTTGGTTAGAAGATTGAAGGATCTTGGAACAACATGTTAGGAGTGCCTCTGTAGGGGATGTGTTATATTAAAATCAGTTTGATAATGTGCAACGAGCATTGCATTAATTTAGGGTACCTCAAAGCAAAACATCCTTTTTTGGAGGCATTTTACAGTATTGGACCCCAAATTTTTTAACATGTTGGACCCTGTTAATAATACGTCGCGTCAGTCAGTTGCAATACATATGTATAAAAATATGGTTTTTATATCCTGTAAATTTTTGCTTTGACTGAATATTTTGTATTTGATAATTTTAAAATCCCATTTTTTATGTTTTGTAATTTACGTATGTTTTAATTTTTATTTATTCATTTGAAAAAAAAACAATTTTTAAATACAATGCATTTACAAAATGAGATTACAAAGCGGTAAAAACAGTTAATATACATTATTCACTGCGATATAATGAGTTATTGATTAAGTACATTAAATACATTTTTATTGTATATATATCCACTTTTTATTTATATTATTATTTGAATGTTTTGTAATTTACATATGCTCCAATTTTTATTATTTTTATTATTGGTATGTTTTCTTATTTATTCTTATGTTTACAGGAAATTCTCGGCTATTCGGGACTTGAAACAAAGTACCTCTGTAGGTACATTAAATAAGCGTGACTTTAATAAATAAAATATCCGTATAAGACGAAACGCGTCACTTTATACATTACACTTTTATTATTAATAAATAAAACATGTATAATTAAATCAAGGGAAACTTTATTTTGGTTACATTAATAATACTTAAAAATTCGTTATGAAATATATTTTAATTTATTTACTTACACAACTGGTGGTAA
>NW_028279191.1:0-32992 GCF_059751315.1 Micrasema longulum | reverse complement strand
TCTGTTATCTGGTCTCCATATTATGATGTTCACATCTAGAACATTGAATCAGTTCAACATCGATTTTTGAGAAACATAGGATGGAGGTAGAGCTTATCCAGAGACCAATATACGTATAATGAGTTTAATAAAATTAAATATCCCAACTAGAAACCTCGGACAAAATCACTCTTTCATACCGATAACCATAGAACTGACTATGGTTTTCATTCCCCTACGCCCAGAATTCTTAAGTCTGCCAACACACATACCAGTCTTGATTTATTTGAGAGGTAAAACAAAGTATTGAAAAAAAAGGATAATTACATAGCAATGAAATACATATTAATAGTAAAAATAGGAAACAAAAATCCCACAAAGGCATGGCCAATTCGTGGGTATACAAGAAAATGTTAATGAATTTTTGCTGCTATAATAAATAGACAGTTATAATATTTTTGTGTAACATAAGAGAAAATAAAATATTCTGTAAAAGATTATATTGTATTTTTTATAGTAATTAAAAAAGCAAATAAAAAATATCAAAAAAACATTAAAATATTCCTTATTATTAAAGGGCAACAAAATATATCATAAAATATTATCAGTAAAAAATTATTTAAAAATTTTGAGCCTCTAAAATATGCATGTCCCTGTGTGAGCCTCGTTTCTATTTTTATTTATTTATTTTTACTTTTACATTGTTTGTATTCTTTTTTATACAGAATAATGTTCCCTCACTGGGGTGTCCCGTGCCGAGGGAAAAAAATTTACAAAATATGAAACATGCCTAAAATTAGCTATTTAACAAAGTAAACAAAATCAACGAAATAATAACAATAAAAAAAACGTAATTAAACCAGTTAACATAATTATAATTAACAGAATAAACAATAAAAAACAAAAATATTCATAAAAACATAACCAATTTATATAGTCTAATTAATAAAATTCATAAACAGCGCATACATTTTACATATTTGGCTTGATCCACTCATCGATCCGTGCGCAACCCACCTCCACTATCCATTTCTTAATAGCAATTTTATATTGTGAGAACTTACTAATTGTCCTTATGGATAATGGAAGTAGATTGTACACTTTAAACGAGTAGTATTACAATGTTTTAGTTTTACAATGTGGTATTTGATAACAAGTTGTATTCTTTCATACGATCACTAAATCAAATTAAATTATATTAAACTCCCGCTTCCACTCCCACCAAGTCTACTATATACCATTGTGTCTTTCTACTTTCATTTATAATAATTTTCTATGCATAAATATGTCCTTCAAAATGCCCACTGGGCGTCTGTATAAATAAATAAAAATAGATATTATTTCTGCATGCGGCGTTCTGCTCGACGCCCATTACATATGTATTTCGGCCTTGCTTCCCCAAACAGGTTTTGGTCACTCTCAAACCAATACAATACGAATCTAGCTCTTCTGTCTTTACGAGCCTCGGCTGATCGGCATTCGGCACCCACCGTCCCGTCTGACTCTTTGACTCCTGACCAGACTAACTCCGGCTCCAGATTGCATAGGGACCAGGCGCGACCTGTCAGTCTACCACGGGCTAAACGAAACAAAATTTTCAACCGAATTTCGGCTTCTGTTCTAGTTTCCGACGAAACCGAAACTCATTAAATGAGTAAATAATTCAAAGTTTTCTTTTAACCCGAGAAAAACAGCAATATTAAAATGTAGCTTTTTGGTGTCTCATCCTTCGTGAGTGTGGTTTTGTATACATTTGTTACAAAACCACACTCACGAAGGATGAGACACCAAAAATAAAATAAAATACTTAAACTCATTAAAATAGCATTATATCAATTCATTAGTTAACCCATAGAAAATTTGTTGATAATGATCCTTAAGATAAAAATTACTTTATTTAATTTACTTACATATAACTTTGAATTATGTATCCTTACCTCTGTTCTGTATAAATACCTTTAACTTTTTAAAATAGATACCAGTCTCGAAGATGTCGCGAAAGCGATGAAACCGGTCACTGGATATTCCAAATTTGTGGATTAAAGTATCACTCGTGTTTTATTTATATAATAAATTACAATAAACTTCTATCAAGAATTTTCACTTACAAACTTAAATGTTTTAAAATATAGCTTGATTAGAATGACAGTTGTCAGCAAAAGTGACGACATAACTTTGTAGTAACGTCTAAGGAGTGATTTATATTGACACACGAAAAATCATTCGAATCTTTGCAAACCATCACGCCGTTTCCCCGTAGGGGTAGGCAGAGAGGATAGAACGCCATAACTATCTATCTTGGCATACAGACCTCGTTTCCTCTACATTCATACTTCTTCTCATGCACGCACACCGATTATTCCTACTTTTGACATGTCCATCTTCAAGTATTTGATGGACTTGATCGTGCCATCTCTTTCTCGGACTTCCTCGTTTTCTGCATCCATCAACATTTGCATCGTAGATCTTTTAGCCGTTCTTTGGCTGTCCATTCGTTCTACATGTCCAAACCAACGCAGCAGCACCCCTTTCTTGATTCTGTCATTCGTATCTGGTGTCTTAATTTATGTTTTTTTATTATTATTATCATTATGGATAACTTATATAGCGCCATTTTCGTAGTAGAATACCTCAAGGGCGCTTTACAAAGTGATTAAATTAATTTTAACTTTTTTAATTTGTAATTTAAGAAAAACAATTTACTTTGTTATCACATGTTACGGATTTATTCAAATGATTTAGAGAACAAGTGGGTTTTAATTTTTTTCCGAAACATCACTTCACTTTCACAGCCTCGCATCTCTGCTGGGAGAGCATTCCATGCCATAGGGCCTGCGACCGAAAATGCGCGTTTGCCGAATTTAGTACGCTGTTTTTTTTATTTATTCATTTGTTTTTTTATATATATTTGGACCCCTGTATTGAGTAGCCTTACGTGTAATGTACAAGGCTAAGGTACTCGTTTTTGTTTGTCTTGGAAATGGGATGTTCGATCACTGATTTTAGTTTATTACCTTTATGAGCCCAATCACCGTTGTTGCAAAGTCCAAGAACAATGGCGCGTGATAACTACTTTTAACGACAGTGTGGATATCTGTTAAGGATATTCCATCTTTCCTGCATTCTGCTTCAAGATTATGGCGTTGTAAACTGAAAAATGGGCACTGAAATAACAGATGTTCGATACTCTGTGAAGAAATATCATCGCACTGGCAATAGTCATCATTCCTTCATTTAAACCTATATAGGTAAAGCTAGGGTTTCCTAGGACAGCGGTGCCCGTATCTAACGGCCGTAGTGAACGGTGATGCGGTGGACAGCCGTCGTAACGGTGACTAAAAAATGATTTTCTAGGAAAACGGTTTTAAATTGTGTTGATAACACCGTTTTCCTAGGAAACCACTCTCTAGTCCCCGTTACAACTGCTGTATACCGCATCACCGTTCTCTACGGCCGTTAGATACGGGCACCGCTGTCCTAGGAAACCCTAGCTTAACTTCTCATTTTCGGTAAAAATTTGGGTCGTTTCAAGTGCGCTGTTTGCGTGGAGGTATAATAACTTTCTCTCTCGCCGTAGACGTAGCTGATCTAGTCCCTTAGATAGTTCCCTTAGATATTCCAGAGCAGAGTTGTGCAGTGACTTATACATAAGCCAACAGAGTTTATATTCCACCCTCTATGGAAAACGTAGCCAGTGTAATTCCCGAAGTAGTGGAGTGATATGACTAAACTTAGAGATTCCAAAAATAAATCTTGCTGCGGTTGGTACAGCTTTAAAAATCGCATCTAATGAAATAAATATAAAAAAGTAAAAATTGTAAAAAAAAACAATAACTATCGTTAAAAACATTAATTGGCTCTACTGAAAAATGTCAGATTTCTATTTATAGCCCTTTTGAATTTAAGTGGCGATATGTTTATTAACGACCGGTTTCGTAGCTACACAAGCTGCCTTATCGATTCAGTAATGAACATTGTACAATTTTAAAATATTAGTTCTCTACTAAATACTAAATCTTATACATATGGTATGCAGGTAATCAAAAACACTTTTTTTTGTAATATTGATGTTTTTTGTTGATATTTCTTGATAAAACTCTATGGTTAATGATTATATTAAATTATAAATAAACTTATCAATGAAACTTCTTGGTTTAGTTTTACTTTTATTATTTTGACCAACGAGCGCTTTCGCCTAAGTAGGCATCTTCAAGACTGGTTGCTAAATAATAAATAAATAAAAATAGCAGTTTTGGAATATTTCCATATTTACACCTGTGAAATTCAAATATGTGATTGCGCAGCAGGATTATACGTCGCGAAACGTAAATATTTAGACATTTAATATTAGGTATTCACGGATGTTGCATTGTGATCGCGAATACAATAAACAACCATGGTGAGAAATTGTTATCACGTCGATGGTTATTTGTGATTGAGCTACTGAAGCGGAAGATTTCCATCGCGATTTCGAAGCATCAATGTTCACTTAATTGCCATACTTACTAGTTCTTTGCTAGATGTATTATTATTGTTTTTTTTTTTTTTAATGTAAACTTTTAAAAATCATTCTTATGTTGCTGAAATTCCACTCGTCGATGCGTTTTGTAGCTGCAAGACTTTTTGTGATGTTATCTATCATATTATGTAAGTTTTATCAACTATCAAATATCTAAATTTAATAAATGAGGTCTAGAATTTCAACCGTCCATGCGCTCAGTAGCTGCAAGACTTGTTGTAATTTAACTTCTATTTTTAAAAATTTGTTTTCTATTTCGTTTTTAAAAATATTACTTAAACTCAAAACTTCATTGTAAATAAAAAAAATTAAAATACGGTAAATTTTAAATAATGTAACTTTCTAAAACAAGACAAGGACAATCAAGACCAAGAAACTTAAATTATACAATAAAGTACCAGACAAAACAAAACAAAAGACTCAGACAAACTTTTCAAAAGATGTAAAAAATATTATTTTGAACAACAGAGTATGAATGTAAATGTTTATGATATTTTTGTAAAATGAATGTAAAAATCATGAAGGGTTTATAAATAAATATTCAAATTAAAAAAAAATAGGGGCTAGATTTCTCACTGTCCATGCGCTCTGTAGCTGCAAGACGTGCTGTAATCTAGCTCCTGTGTATCATAGTTGTTATATATCATAATTGGAGACGAGGAACTAGAATCCCAACCATTCATGCGTTCTGTAGCTGCAAGACGTGCTGGGATATTTATTTATTGTACAGCGCACTTGAGGTGATTTTCACAAAAATGGCGCCGTATAAATTATCCAAACATATATCAAAAAGAGCATTATGAAACTGTTTTGAATAGCATTGGTACTCGAAAATGTGCTCGATAGGTATCCTAGAAATAAAAAAGGAACGAATGGCAAAAGAAATACGAATCGTACCCCAGCTGTCGAACTAAACATTACGATATAATCTCAAATGAAAATATTGATTCAATGGACAAGTTCAGAATACATAGAAAATAATATATTATGTTAAAAAAAACTACATAAATTGTATACTAAATACTAACGCTGATTTTTTTAACCGAAACGTCGTGTTGAAAAATATTGATCGTTGATCGTTTTCGTAACGACCGAATCACGATTGCGTCATCCCTGGGTTGCCAACCTTTTGAAATATGTAAAAGTTTTTAATACAACTTATTTTAACATGTTACAACAGAGATGAATAACATTATAGAGAAGGGAATGTGGAAGTCTAGGCATCCTCCCATATTCCCTTCTCAAAAATATTCTCCCTCTCTTTTGCAATAAATTAAAATATGAACAACTCCCTAGGGAGGAAATCCAGATTGTTCCAAAATTGTTTTCAGGCGTTGCCTAGTAGGTGATTAGGTTCAGCCGGATGAATCTCACCCACGTGATAAAAGTTTCAGCTCTTTTACTTCACAAAAGTCAACAGATGGAAGAGTTGGGGAAATGTGAATGTTCAAACGTGGGCAGAATGGTGAATGTTACACATTGTGTAAAGTGGCCACTTAAACCTGCCAATGACAGGTCATTAGCCCTGTAAATGCCTAGACTTCCATTTTCTCTTCTCAAAAATGTTTTCCCTCTCTGTTGAAATAAATTTAAATATGAACAACTTCCTGGGGAGGAAATCCAGCCAGTCTGCAAGCATTTGAACATAATCAAACATTGTTGTTAATAGTGTTTTTGATTTATATATAGAAGAGTCCCGACTTAACACAGAATTTTCTAAAAAGTCGGGACATAAAAATATATATATATTCAATAAAATTGTTCTCTATGGTAAAATTATGTATTTTGTGCATTAAATAAATAAATAAAATAAAGTTAAAAATCTGCAAAAAATACATAATTTTATCATAGAGAACAATTATATATAAATATATTTTTTTTTTTATGTCCCGACTTGTTAGAAAATTCTGTGTTAAGTCGGGACTCTTCTATATATAAATCAAAAACACTATTAACAACAATGTTTGATTATGTTCAAATGCTTGCAGACTGGCTGGATTTCCTCCCCAGGGAGTTGTTCATATTTAAATTTATTTCAACAGAGAGGGAAAACATTATTGAGAAGGGAATATGAAAGTCTAAGCATTTACAGGGCTAATGACCTGTAATTGGCTGGTTTAAGTGGCCACTTTACACACTGTGTAACATTCACCATTCTGCCCACGTTTGAACATTCATATTTCCCCAACTCTTCCATCTGTTGAGTTTTGTGAAGTAAAAGAGCTGAAACCTTTATCACGTGGGTGAGATTCACAGGTGTTGCCTAGAAGGTGAATTGGTTCAGGCCACTTAAACCAGCCAATGACAGGTCATAAGCTCTGTAAATGCCTAGACTTTCATATTCACTTCTCAAAAATGTTTTATCTCTCTGTTGAAATAAATTCAAATACTTATTAACATGTTAAACAATATAAAAATAATTAAAACATTATACAAAATAATTACAGAAATATATAAATAATAAAAATTTATACATGTCGAAAAATGGAATGCAGAAAAGTTATATAATAATACATGGCAATATGTTATTAAAATTTTATAGTAATTTTATAATTCAATTCGATAATTAATTGATAGTAAAAATAAATACAAAATAATACAATAATGTAATAATAGTAACCTATCCACATAAATGGTAAAATATGTAATTCAATAAACATAATAATAAAGTTAAAATATATATTTACAAACAATTATGCATCACTTATAAGTTTATTCAAAGATGATATACATACATACGTATATGGATAATAATGAAGACAGCAGCGATGTTATATATTTATTCCCAAAGCAATCTCATACAGTGGTCTTTTTTATTATTAAATAGGAATTTTTTATTTCGTTTCTTTTACATTTGTTATATTGAACATAATTTAAATTATTGTATTAGGTGTAAACAATTTGTTTGGTGTGTGCATGAGTGTCCTACACTAATTTTCAAAGAAATTGTCAATATTTGTGTACATACTGTTTGTGTTCCCAATAAAATGAATACATTAAGAAACATAAATAAAATATAATTTTAAGAAGTTGATAATCCCTGATACTCCAAGAAAGCATACATACGTAATATATGTAAACACCACAGTTCTATAAAAGTAATAATAATGTACTGTCTAGACCTAGAGATTCTATTATAGTAGGCAGGTAGGCAGTGAAAACACAAAATGTATCTCGCTATCTGGCGAGATGGGCGGACACTGTCGTTAGGAATAATTTGTATTTGTGGCGAGTTTTTTCACGCTCGCAACACTGAGCTTTAGTTTGGCGCTCATTTTTTTGACAGGTTTAATTTTTTATCTAATTCGGATAGTAAATAATTAATTATATCAAGGATGGCTAATTTATTTCGTACATAATTTGCTGTGTAGTTATGCGTTTAGAATGTCAGCTGAAAAATAATTTATTGTATAAATTAATGGACTGTGCCAGCTATGGAGTCAATGTTGAAGATATCAGCGGTGCTATTCTGAACCGCTCTCGCGACTGTAAAAAACACTCATACAAAATACGCTAAATAAAAGCTTTTCTACGGCCGCGAAAGCGTTTGGAATATCACCCCAGTAGTTCAACCACAAATAACCATCGATGTGCTAATAAGCGACGTGATAATAATTTCACACCACGGTTGTTTATCGTATTCGCGATCACAATAGATCATCAGTTAACACCTAATATAAAATGTCAAAATATTTACGTTTCGCGACGTATAATCCTGCTGCGCAATCACATATTTGAATTTCACCGGTGTAAATATGGAAAATATTCCGAAACTGCCATTTTTATTTTTTATTTATTATTTATCACGCTATTTGTTACATTTAGCCGGCGGTTGTCGAGCCAAATGTCAAGAAAAGCAGTCGCCATAGAAATTGTAATTAAATTTTCACTTTTTTGTATTAGATACTCCTTACTATTTTGCAAATGCAATGTATTGTATTATTTTTTATGGTAAACGCCGATTTTCGGCCAGTAAACTGTATTTATTTACGAGGAAAACTAAAAAAATACCGACACGAGCGTTGACTTAGAGATTACACACGCGTCGGCTTATGACTGCGATGTTCATTATTGTTCATTGTGATCCCTCAAATGCTTAGCATGTTTTTGAGCACGTCGATAGTTATTTGTGATTGAGCTACAGGTCAACAAAAACTTGGAAATAACATTTAATTAATTCATTTTAAGTTATATTTTACATGTATTCAAAAATTAATTTTGGCTTTTTAGGCTGTGTCCATATTATCCGGTGTCAGAAATATATGATTAATAGTTTTTCCCTCGCTTTCTCGCATATATGCCTCCGCGATGTTGTGCGAAAAAGACAACTTTACGTGGAACTGATTATGCCGAACTGATATTGACAATATGGAGTCTACGTTCTCCCGTTTTCCGCACCCTAAAACTGAACCGATTTTGTTTTTTTTTCGAGAAAGAGTATCACAATGAAATTTCCTCCGTCTATTGTATACCGAACGTCCGAAAACGGCAGATAAAATTGGGCCACGATTAATTTTTTTTTTTAAATCGTATTATTTTATTTATTTTATTTTACAATGTTTGATTATGTCCAAATGCTTGCAGACTGGCTGGATTTCCTCCCTAGGGAGTTGTTCATATTTAAATTTATTTCAACAGAGACGGAAAACATTTTTGAGAAGTTCTCTCTGTTGAAATAAATTTAAATATTTTATTTTATTTTGGTTTATAAACAATACATATGACATTGGTATAGTAATCACAAATTGTTATTTTAGATATTGTCCATCAATTATATGTGAACACAGCATGCACAAATAAAGAAAAAAAAACTTAATAACAGATTTTTTTTTTTAATTGGCTAGCTTAATTGAATTCTATGATTTTTATAAAAGTTATGACAATAAATTATTACTAACCGGTTATTACATATTGTTTTACTTAACTCACATAAGTGACTATTTGATTTTATAAATTGCGTTACAGTTTTCCTATAATTATTGAATGTATCGTTAAAGATATCAATATCAGCATTACTTTCCAAATTATTATACAATCTTAACATACGTGATAACGCATTAAAGTGCGCCATATTATTATTGAAGGTTGGAAGATAAAATGTTGTGTACGATCTCAATCGCCGACTTGGGACATTCGGGGGTACATTATCTAAACAAAATGTAGAATCAACAATACAATTAATTATTTTATAAAGATATATCAAGTCTAAAATCTGTCTCCTAAATTCCAATGTATCTAGACCAACATGTTCTAGACGCTGATCATCATTGTATTATCTGTAAAATAATTATAATCATCATCATTCCCTTCCGTCCTAATAATATGATAATAATAATATTTGGCGCCATTTTTGTAAAAAATCACCTCTAGGGCGCTTTACAATTGTATACCTAAACGTACATTCTATCCAAACTAAAGTGATTTATTATATTTCCAGATTTAAATTGAGGATATGATAGTCAAAGAAGTGGGATTTTAGTTGGGATCTGAACTCTGAAGTCGATGATTCGTAAGTTTGAAGGCAATCGGTTCCAGGCAGAGGGGCCGGCGGCAGCAAAAGTACGATCTCCAAATCTAGTGTTTGGGGAGCGCCGGATTTCGACAAGTTTTCCTCTTCCCGAATTAAATGCTGACCTAAGAGTAGATTTTCTTTGACATGCATTTTCCCTAATACAAAGGTCCGATAGGTATTTTGGAGCTATTTCATGAAGGGATTTGAATACTGTCCAGCAAAGCTTGTATTTTATTCTCTCTGGGCTTTTTAACCAGTGCAAATCTCGAAGATGTTGTGAGATGTGAGAATATTTTTTTACTCCCGTAATAAGCCTCGCTGCTGCATTGAAAACAGATTGAAGTTTATTAGTTTGATATTTTGGGAGATTCGCGTATATTCCATTACAGTAATCGACACACGAAACGACATAAGCATTCACAAGAGCTTTAGTTGCATCTTTAGGAATATTTCTCCGCACGGATTTGATCTGTCGGAGATGGAAGAAACCAGCACTTACCGTTTTATTGACCTGAGAATGAAGAAAAAGATCTGAATCTAAATAAACACCCAGTAGTTTAACATTTATACTAGGGGTAAGATCACAACCTGTGATTGAAATTGGAGAAAGGTGCATAGAGCACTGTATTGGCACACCAATCGCAGCGTATCTTGATCATTTTGACTATGATCTATCTCCCTTTGTTAACCATGGAGTTGATACAGTGCTTCATTTATTTAGTTTTTATTGCTTAGTTCTTGGCATGAACACTTGACAAACTTACTACTATGCTCTATTTTTATAAATTTATTGATATCATTCTAACTTTGCTAGAATTCCACTCGTCCATGCGCTTTGTAGCTGCACGATGATTGGTTATCTAGCTTTCATATACCAACTTAAAAATACCTAAATTTTATAAATGGGGTCTAGAATTCCAATCGTCTATGCGCTTAGTAGCTGCAAGACGTGTTGTAATCTTACTCCTTTTTACTATTCATATTATTTTTATTTTTTTTAGTATCATTAATACACTAAATTTATTTGTCAATTTTTAAAATGTGTAAATGGGGGCTAAATTTCTAACTGTCTGTGCGCTCTGTAGCTGCAAGACGTCCTGTAATCTAGCTCCTATCTGTTATAATTTTTTATTGATCTTAATTGAAAACGAGGAACTAGAATCCCAACCGTCCATGCGCTCTGTAGCTGCAAGACGTACTGGGATATTTATTAATTGTACAGCGCCCTTGAGGTGATTTTCACAAAAATGGCGCTATATAAATTATCCAACTATATATATATATGAAATATTCTAGTGTGAAAACACCGTTTCAAATGAATATTTCAAATCAATTAGGTCGGGAATCCAACCCGAGATCTCTTGCATGGTAGACAAACGAGCTGACCATTACACCACGAGGCTGACATGTGTATGTGTATAATGTGTATCCAAATAGTTAAATCAACCACTAAACTGAGCGGCTAGGCTATTCATTAAATTCCGGGATTCAACAGAATGGCTAGGCCGTTCGTCGAATGATCGTTTCGGTTGAACGTCGCTTAGCCTCTTAAATTTTAATTCAACTATACTAATTCTAAAGTACACATTGAAAAAACGCATGTAATGTGTAACATTTCGTGGCTTGATGCCCAAAATCCCCTGACACTGTCAAACCCAGTCATCGAAGGGGTCGAGAGTTTTAAATACCTGGGAGTTAACTTAAGCTGGCGCGTTCAGAAAACTCACACTAACGCATTTAAAATCTACAGGATGTTGACTTTAAAAAACGTTGTATTAAATTTTAACTAAAAAAAAATTAAGTTGGATTAGAAGGTTGTGCATATTAAAAAAAATACTTTGGATGGGTTTAGCTGAATAAATATTTAAAAAAAGTTTTTCTAATTAACTTAAACCTTAACTCGACTTATTATACATAACGCAACCCGGTGACTTTTGGTTCGGCCGTTTCCAAAGGGCTGGCTTACAACCAGCTAACGTGTTGAACGATGATTTTTATTAATTCATTCAACGAACGGCCCTTGGCATTCAGTTAAATGCCGCCATTTAATGAACAGCCTAGCCCTCTATTGAGTGGCTGACATAACAATTTCGCGGCAACCGACATCCATATTATTAAAGCAAAAGTGCGTTTGTTTGTGTTTCTTTCAAGTCGCAACGGATCGACCGATTGACGTGATTTTTTGCATAGGGACTGTCGGATAGCTGACAAGTGTCGTAGGGTACTTTTTATCCCAAAAAATCACTCCCTGCAGTGAATGTTACTCAGTGTGTAAAGTGGCTAATTAAACCAGCCAATGACAGGTCATAAGCCGTGTACAGGCCTAGACTTCCATATTTCCTTTTCTTAAATGTTTTCCGTATCTTTTGTTATATGTTAATCTTAATAACTAATTCCCTCGGGGGTGAAATCCAGTATTTTGTCTACAAACATTTGAGCGAACTCAAAATATTTTAATTATTTTAATTTCCACAAACCCTATAAGTCCATGTCCGAATTTTATATTCAATTTTTTTTTTCAAATTAAAAAATGTGATTTTTCTAAAATTTCGCGGTATGGCTCTGAAAAAAATATGAATCTACCTATAAAATATAATTTTAGTAGTAAAAAAATATTATAATGAATAATGTAGTAAATATCATTAGAAAACCTTGAATAGTCAACGAATAATAGTCCTTAAATCCATAAAAGCATACTACAATAAAAACAAAATCCTTTCCGTCGAAATGCACTGAAATATTCAAATACGGAATCCTTGTTTCAGAGCTTATCTTTAGATTAAAATCTTAAAAATAGGCGCAATCTACAAAAAAATACAAAACAAATCTTCCTTGAAAGAGACCAATGAACATTTTAAAATATATTTTTTTAAACGGGGCCTGCACGCTTGTTTAAAAGTTTGTTCATAAAGACCAACCATACGAATAATCTCAATGGTTTGTCGAAAAAATTTCGACCGTATTTTGTTGACTCATATACGAAAACACATGGAAAAATTTATATGCCTACTGATACACGTTTGTATGGCATGGTGCGCTAACAAGCGGCGAAAGAGATAAAAGATGGCGTCTTGAAAAATAACACGCCAGATTTTTTGTTTCACAAAGTTCGTACCGCGATTTGTTTGTTTCTTTGTCTGGTTTTCGGTGACCGTATGTCGTAGCTGTCTCATTCCTGTGGCAGCTTCCAAGAGGCGGGTGTGTCGTTATCTTTGTCTAACACTGCGAGATGGCGTTGTCTCGCTCTAACTCGAAGGAAGAGGCGCATCGAAGGGTGTTTGCATCTCGCTCGCACTCATTGGCGCGCAGGCGCGAGCTATCGCCGGCCCACTCAAGGTTCGCTGACTGCGTTCTTTTGTTGATAGTGTGGTCATAGTGAAATATTTTTGCCGAAAAATGGGTAATTCAATTACTCAAGAATTCATATTTCAACAATCTATAAAATGTTATTTTTATTAATTAATGTTATTTTCCTAGTTAAACATTTCAAATAATTGAAAAGTAAATTTCTTTATTTTCTATAAATACGCCCAATGGCACTGCTAAAACAATAAATTAATGAGTAAATCATTTTTGAACCGAGTTGGGGTTCTATCGTCCCCTGGCTAGTGTCGCGGACTTGCGGATCACCTCTCGATTCTTGAAAGTTTCAAACCCCACTCTACCACAAATTGAAACCCATTTTCTAATAGCTAGTCATTTGCAACCCTTTAAAATCGCTTAAATAGCCCCCAAAATTTAAATGTTTAGGTAAAAATAGGATCTTATAAATCATATACTTCTATGGCAATTACATATCGATAATGCGCACCTTCCACCGTGCAGCCGCATCGAACGAGGTTAAAATTGAAATTTCGTATGCATCGATATTTCCGAACCAGCAACCCATGGTTTCGTCTATAATTCTGCTTTGGTTTGATTTCAAGCGTTGGTTGTAGAGAACGCTGTTGAGTGGTTGTACTGCGATTATGATTGTGAATAAACCTCCTAATATTCATTGTGAAAATTAAAAATCGCCTACGCAATGCTTTCAAATTTCAAAGGGATTTGAGGACTAGATTTGAAATTTCAGTTTATACACAATTTTAAAAAAAAACTTTGTACAATTTGTTAAGTAGTATTGAATATACTACATCAGATACTTATTCTTTTTACTGAGAAATGCTGTTTTGCTGCGAGGGTAAAAGTTGACTTTTCTTGTTTTTTTTTTTTCCTCGGGTAAAGCATTGTACAGCGAAAGTCGTCAATTCATAAATTCGGTTTGTCCTTGCCTAGTAGGTTCCAGCCAAACTTGTTTTATATAAATGTCTACTGCTGTTTTTACCATATTTAATTCCGTGTCAATTAATTTTTAATTAACAAGTTAATTCCTCACTATTTTATTTTATTTATTAAAGTGGCTTCAATTGGCAAAGATCAGACGTTTAAGTCGGTGAATTTTCCTGAGATTTAAAAGAAGGAGCCTTGCCTGACGAAACAAACAAAACGTTTAAAAACATGGCTACTCGGAAACCGGAAATCTATCACAACTCATAACAACGCTAAAATTGATTGGTTATTGTTCATACGAACATGTGCCACTTTAATACTTGAAGGTAATTTGTATTAAAACTATTTTTACAAAAATATTATTTAAATGTTTATGTTGTTCGCGTTCTTTTATTTTAAACGTCATTTTATTTGGAAAACTTTAGTTAAATTCAAATAATGGGGAAGTTCAGTTCTACCGGAAAACTTTTTTTATTTTACGCGGTAAAAATCAAAGAACTTAGTTCTAGAGTTAAGTTTCTCGAAAATCAATCAAAAAAATTACAAATATAACTTTAATATGTCAAGACTCATCTCATCGACGATAACGCCGCGGGAGCGGTTATTTAAAAATTACAAAACTTTGAACATATCATGACTATGATAATATAATGTAAAATATTTAAAAAATGGCTTAGTTTGATGGTTTATTAACGAAAAAAAAAACACAGAACTTTCTAGTTGAATGTTTTTTTTTTACCCAGCGTAATCATTGTAACCTGTCTGTATTCCGAATAAAATAAAATAAATCTCACCTGACACAATCTTTATTACATCCTTGGGGATATTCAAACTGTTTCATCTGTATTAATTTACTAATTATTGTTGTATATTATAACGCACGGTTGCGTGTAAGTTATTGGCAGGCGCGCGGTAGTGTGCGCTCTCGGGAAAATCGTAATAAATTCAATATGGCGGAAGCCGGAGCCCTTGCACTGGTATCCCCGAGCCGGCCTCGCCAGTCCGCGCGCGCCCGCCGACCTGTTACGTCCTCCGCTCGCAGGAATTCTCCACATTATGCTCTCTCGTACGCGCTCCGAAGTCTTTATACCCATTGTGTGCAAACAGTGAGCCGGAATTCTTTCTCCCGGCTTCGAAAACTTCCAAAACTCTTCGGATAAGTTTTAGAATGCGCGTCGGTTAGTGCGGTGCTCGCGAATCGGTATCGGTAGTGTCGCGATTGTTTTCGAGTTAAGTTTAGCTGTGATTCGACATGATAATTGAAAAGTTTGTGATCTCGAATAATTGTTTACAAGTTTGTGTATTGTTGTGCCTTGCATTCTGTACGTGGATATCGCGCTTTGCGTGCTGCGGAATGTATAACACATAATTTACAGTGTGATCGTGTTGTTAATGTGTTGAGAGGATAGTCAGCTATGCGCTCGCTAATAATAATTATGTGGGTGGATTTTGACAGCTTGTTTAGATCGACATTTGCGTTTTTTCGTATTATTTTTTGCCGCCGGCGTGAATTCGCTATCGGAGTCTTCTGAGGCGTAATCGTGTAGCGATTTCGTTTATCTTTTTAGTTTTGATAACAAGCTCGCGCATTATTCCCTGTCGCTCGGAGTAATCGTCATTAATGCGGTCGTCAAACTTTCGACAGATAGCGACTCGGTTTGAATCACAATAACACTGTACACGGTTTGCATTGATTTACTTGAAAACGCAAATCTTTCTCGGTTTCAAAGTACGGTATCTAGATATTCATCATAATTATAATACGCGGAGGTGCATAGGGCACTGCATTGCAACACCTTATGCTGATTCGGGTGCCAGCCCAGAGCCGCGATTATGAACGGCTATCTTCATCTGCACATACTGAGACGGCATAAACTAATATCGATATTTATCTACGAAAGTTTGTATATTTGTATGAAAATTAAAAATATCTTCGTCGGTACCCGGTAATTTAACATGTTAAGAGAAAAAAATTGTAAATATGTTATATTTTCCATACAGAAAACTTAATTGCACTTTGTAGATAAAATTGAAGATAAATTTTAATTTCCATCAGAACACGTACCCTCGGCCTCGATTACAATCGGAAGTTAACAGAGTTATCTTCGACTGTCTATGAAGAAAAACTGATATTTGTGTACGAAAATGAGTATATTTGCATAAACATTTCAAGTATCTTCGTCGGCAACCTACAATTGAGAATGTTAAGTAGAAGAAATTGGTTTATTAGAAGTTTATTTTACTGTGCCGGTAAAATTGAACATAAATGATAACTTCTTATTGTAATCGGGGCCCAGGGCTTGTATTCCAAACGCATTTACAGCGCGCTGTGTCGCGTATTTAGTACGTAAAATCGCGTTGTGTCGCACTACAATTTATTGCGTTTGGAATACCAGCTCAAGAAGATGAAGAATTGTAGATGTACACCGCCTTTTTTAAACAATATTTCACGTGGAACTTAAAGTATGGTAGGCAAACGCGCCAACCAACTCACTACAGCCGACGAGTTGAGACCTCGTTCAGGATTCTGGTTCTATGGCGTACTGAACTGAATTCTTAATTTGCCCGGACGCAGAATAGAATACCTAGTTAGCACATTGTTGTAATTCTGGGAGATAAACTTGTTTTCTCGCTGAGAAGTTGCCCATATGTCTGAGCCAGCATGCCGGAATGCATAATGGTGTCCTTTTACGATGGGTCTAAATCTGAAATAAAACAGCGTGTGAGCAGCGGACGGCAGACGCTGTAAAAGTTACTCAGGTTTAATGCCTCCAGTCCGATAAATGTTTCACCTTATTTTGAAATCCTTATTTTAGATTTACCCCGGCCGGAGCCGGCGAGAGCGAGAACTTGGGCGACAAATTCTAAGAAATGCAACAAAAGGTTCTGTTTTTGAAATATCTCTGCCCACGATCTGCAACTCGTAGACGACAAGCCCCCCTTTTGCATTAACTTTCGCCAGTTTTATACAATTTAAATGATGAAGCATTCGAACTGCTACGACGAATTCGAATCGCCGAAAGTTGCATTTTAGATAAAAAAGATGCATCATCGACAAAATCAAGTAAAAGGGAGCGAATGGACAGTAAAAGAACAGATAAAACGATCTACGATGAGAATGTTGATGGAAGCAGAAAACGAGGAAGACCGAGAAAGACGTGGCACGATCGAGTTCATCAAATACTTGAAGATAGACTTGTCAAAAGTAGGAATAATCGGTGTGCGTGCGTGCATGAGAAGATGTATGAATGTAGAGGAAACGAAGTCTGGATGCAAAAACAGAGTGATACGGCGTTCTATCCTTACGGGGAAATGCTGTGATGGTTTTTTGTATTCTGATCCGAGCTATTAAGTCATAAAATATGTTAGCTTTTTTTCGAGATTTAAATATGAAAAATAAAATATTGCATGTAGTTTACTTACGCAGCGCCATTTTTATGAGAGATAACTCAAATTTCGCATGAAATTACAGTACACTGCAGTACAAAAGCGAACATTTTTTCATCATAATATCATTATCCGCACCCGGTGGTGCATATGGCACCAAATGCAGCGTATTTTTATCATCTGTTTAAAGAAGGATGGTGATCAGTCGCGCTTCCGTTGCAAATTTAGAAACAGCGAAATATTTCAGTGTGGAACCACTATTTCAATTTTCCAGGGTTCCAGTTCAATTTCTTACACATAACTGTATTCCTCACCCGCCTGGACACGAACATATGTACATCTGCACAAATATATCAGCTGACTATTTTAGCGAAATTAAAGTCCAGTAGGATTCCATAATAACAAAAAGAAAAACATTTTTGAGTAGGTATAGGAAAGTATAGTCATTTACAGGGCTTATGACCTGTCGTTGGCTGGTTTAAGTAACTACTTACTACACAGTTTGACATTCACCATTTTGCCTATTGTTTCAGGTCATAAGCCCTGTAAACGCCCAGACTTCCGAAATTCAGGGAGTAAAATCCAGCCTCGTCTACAAAGATTAATGCATACTCAAAATATTTTTAACTCAGTGTCACAATACAGTTACATTTAAAAAAAAAAAATAGATTTAATGTTATTATTTTATTTATTAAGCAGTAATTAATATTACAATATAAGATTAGTTAAAAACATTCTATCAACATTCGCAATGTTGATGGATGCAAACGAGGAAGACCGAGAAAGACATGGCACGATCAAGTCCATCAAATACTTGAAGCTGTACATGCAAAAGTAGGAATAATCGGCGTGCGTGCATGAGAAGATGTATGAATGTAGAGTGATATGGCGTTCTATCCTCTCTGCTTACCCTTACGGGGAAACGGCGTGATAAAGGTTTGTTGTTGATGTAAAAACATTTTTTTTTAAAAGAAAGAAGCATTGAGAAACATAAAATACATCAAGAAAATATATGGACTATTTATTTAGTGCTCGTTTCAATGGTTTTAAACTTATACAACCAAAAAAGTTCAGATCTTGTTTTGAGTTAACAATATGAGTTCAAGTTTTAGTATTTAAATATGAGTTATTATATAATTACAATGGAATTCGATCAAGAATCGTCAATAAAAAACTTAAATAGATTTTAATCAATATTTGAATACCGATAGGTATCGTACATCCCTACTGTTCAATTTTTATGTACCTATTTTTCCAAATTTAAAATTAGAAAACTTTCAAAATGGGTTCTAAAAATTTGAATGTATTTTAAGTCAGGTAGGAATTTAGCCGGATGCGAGTCGTTAGTGACCACAAAGCTCGAGGAATGTAAGGGGAAAAGAGGCCTTAATTACATAAGTAATAAGCGCTAATTTTACCTGCTTAGATGTGTCACTTAGTTTTTGATACATTTGACTGCTTATTGTTAAAATAAATTACAACCACGTGCTCAAGAGTTGTTTTAATTTATGATTGGAAAAAACGTCATTCGTTTGAAAACGAATTGATTGTTTAAAACTGAAAAATGAGTGTTCTGGGTTTGATTTGATTTATTTAGAAAAAAAATCCGGTTGTGGCCCCGTGTCTAGTGTTGTGGACTCACGGATACGAGGTTCGAACCCCACTCCACCCCAAGTTAATTTCCATTTTCTAATCGAGTTTTTTTTACAACTTGCAGCTCGTTGAAAATGGCCACCATAATTGAAATACTTGGGTAAATCGTAAGAACGCTAATATTCCTTTATGAATAATCAATAACATAGCAATTAAATAAATAATAATAGTAAACAAAATCCTACAAAGGCATGCCCTGTTCGATGCAAGAAATGTTTATGAATTTTCTGCTCCCATAATAAACTGATAAGAGAGATAAAATTATATATTCTGTAAAAGATCAGGAGGTACTTTTTTGTTTTTTAGTAATTCAAAAAGAAAAGAAAAATAAAATAAAATCATAGAAAAAAAAGAGTTAATATCTTGAGTTTATATCCAGGATAGTGAGGTGTTTTTTGAAAGAAGGAAAATTTTGAAAGTTTGTGATTAACGAAATATTATCAGTTAAAAAAAATTAATACTAACTAGTGACGTCGTTCAAAGCAGTTCGTATTTATTAAAAAAAAAAAAAAAAACAGGAGACTGCCGTGCAATTGAATGCTCCAATTTTTACCGGGCGCAAGAAAACATTTATTGTATCCAATTTCCCGTTGGGCCGAAGTTCTTCATTTGTCACCGAAAATATAATCAATTAACAGTTTTTCTAATCTATGACATAATCAAACGCAGCTGACATTTTTTTTATCTTTTGTTATCTACCCATATGGGCAACGGGCACTTAAACTTAATAAACTTGGCCAAATATTAAAATGATAGATAGCTAATGCTTTCAATAATAAATTAAGATAAATATTATGAACTCACCGTTCTGATTTAATTAAAACGAGGCACTGACGCATATTGCAAACAGTCAAAAGCAAAAAGCTTGTTTTTTTCAAAAATCGCAAAGTAGTAGCTTTGTAGTCGCTCGGTAGATAAATACAGACGATATAAAGCATATCGTCTTGGCAAATGTCAAAGTCAAGTTTTTAACAATAATTTGTTAATATCATTTTTTTTTATGTATAAGTATATGTATATTTATATATATATTTTTGTTTAAATTCTTTTCAAGTTACTCGTATTTACAATTTGCTTTTTAATTCAATTACTTTTCTTATATCCATATTTTTTTTTACTATGTAAAGTTTGACTTTTTATTTTGCATGGCAGTGTGCTTTTTATTGTTTCTACATGTATACAAAAAAGCTATGTTTATTTCTTTAATTATTACTTACTATGTTTGTTCTTACCTGTATATTTTTTGTAAATGCGCCTTGGGCGTACTGTAAAATTAAAAAAATAAAAATATTTTAAATGTTAATGGAGTAAGGAACGCGGACTAATTTTTGCTGTCATTCGTTGGTTCATTTCGATCATATGATGTCGATATATCAAGTAGGTAGAACATACAAAGGAAGATGCAAATAGTACAGAAGTTCAGTATACCGTCTCGATATATACAGATGAAGATAGCGTTCATAATCGAGGTTCAGAAGTACCGGAGTCAGACTTGTAAGGAAACGAACCGTAATCTTCATCAATCGTGAACTAAAGCACATTCTATAACACCTGTAAAAAGCAATATCACGTTCTGAGACAGTTTGTAGTTGTTATTATAACATTTAAATTATTTTTGCATAAATATTAATATATTATGTGTTATTTGACGAGGTGCATAACAACACTGATTCGATTCTTGGGTTAACACGTTTAGGGCGTGACCAATATTGAATAAATTAAATTAAATTATAATATTAACAGCTGGACGTTAAGGTGTTAGGACTCAGTACCCGGTAATAAACATAACCTACGTAATTTACTGCTCTGGGAATTACACTGGCTACGTTATCATCAGAGGGTGGAATACAAACTCTGTTGGCCCTTGTGTAAGTCACTGCACAACTCTGCTCCGGAATATCTAAAATAACTATCATTATAGTCCTTAAAATATTGCTCGATAAAAACGACGGCTGCCAAACTAATGTCACTAGTGATGGGATATTACTGATCATGTACCGATCAAATCGATTTTATCAGTTTTTTCATGCAAACATGAAACTCTGTTTCCGAAAATTGATAGAAAATCGAAAACACAAGCCTATTATAGTGTGTTTAAGACGTGTTTAATTAATGCGTTTAATTATTCACAAAAAAATAAGACAATTATACTTTTTTTCATGAGCAACAACAAATTAATTATTTTTTTATTCGATCGATTTACATTGATCAATTTGTCGCATCTCTAACATTTTTGCAAAATGACGTAACTTTGTAAGAACATCGTTAATATTTTTTGTTTGTTATAAAGCTGATTTTATATAATTATGTTGATTTATGTCAAGCATTGTATTAAAAAAATTAATCAACTTGGCAGATACGAATGATTTTTCGTGTGTCAATATAAATCACTCCTTAGACGTTACTACAAAGTTATGTCGTCACTTTTTCTGACAACTGTCATTCTAAGCAAGCCATATTTTAAGGACTATAAGAATGGTAATTTTATATTGAAAATTGACGCTAAAATATTTTAGTTTGTGGATTAAAGTCTTGAAATTGAGTCTTATTTCAGCTCTCCCGAACATTTTTGAAAACTCAGATGGTTCCTTTCGCCACCTGACTACTGATTTGAAGTCTGTGGTTTTAATAAAGTAGATTCCTATGCACTGAGTTGTAATTCTAATTCATAGTTCTGTCAATCACTTTTTTTACACTACCTTGACGTAATTTAATATGTATTCAATAATTTAGTCTAAGATCTAGTGTCATAATCCAGGGAGTAAATACGGGAGTACCTTTGTATGAATAAAAGTTTTTTTTTTTGTTCTGTATAATATAATATAATAGCGGACCCGACAGACGTTGTCCTGCCCGAACTTTGGCTTGCCTGCCATTAGCTTAGAAAAAGACTTTTCATTGATAAGTAGGTACCTAGGTACTTGTTTATGATTAAATTCGAAAACTAAAAATTATTTATGTTAAAATATTGAATTTAAGTAGGTACCCAGGTTTATGGTTGAATTCCAAAATATTAAATAATTCATTTTCAAATATGTAATTCTTTTTGCAAATGTCAAACTCGGCTCTTCTCACCAACAGGGGTGCAGTTTATATATGAATGTGATTTCCAGAAATGTATTTAACATCAGCTAATATTATTTTAGTATTACTAAAAATCCAGTAAAAAATAAATGGGAAGACATTATAAGGAATGTGGGGAAAGAATCTGATTGGGATCCATAAAAAGCGAATGTTCTTTGTAAACATTCAAAAACAATTTTTTTTTCTGCACTAAAAAAACAACATCGTTCCATTTTTTATATGCATTATCGTCGAACGCAACCCTGGTAGGTCGATGACAAAAAGGTTTATGCTTCTAACTTTTTTTTACAGATTCGATTGAAAATTTAAATATCTATGAACACGCGCTGCGCAAAGATCTACATTTATCTGAAAACCGCACGTCAATCGGTTAAGTCGATTAGGAGAAGTTCAGTGACATCAGACCTAGCGAATAATTATATATATAACGAATTGAACCCGGCAATGCTTTGCTATTGCTTGTATAATATACACGGTGATATTCGTCCCGACTTAACACATGACTTTGGTTCCAAGAGGGATTTGTGTCTTAATTAAATAAATTAAGCCAGACCGCGCCGTGTAGACAGTATTCTTTTACATAGAAATCTGAAATCGAACCCTGTTATTTTCGCTCACACATTATCAACACTTGACGCTTTTATTTGCCTTTTACCTACTTAACACCATTTTCATTATTCAATGCAATCGAAGTTTTAAGTTTGTTGATTTAAAGAAAAAATACCTTTTTCTAATCCACGAAGGCCAAATTACCTCATAGTTTTTTTTATAGCTTCCTCGTTAGTTCCCGGCCATCGGTTTTGATTTGAGCACGTTATGACGTCACACTTTGTTGATATTGAGTTTCAAAATTGTCCCCAGTCGCCTTGGTGTTTTGTAAAGTGACAGAATCTCTTTTGGAAACCGGTTTTGGAGACTCGATCTTGTCCAGTGTAACTCGATACCCAGTTTTCCGTACCGAGGTTTATTTACTCGTTTTAATTATTCTCTGTTGGGTAATCATTCATGTTTGCTGATACTAAATAATCAAATCACCGAGTTTTTTTATGTTAATTGCGTGTTTTTATCTTATTTATTCCACCAGAATGCGAGGCAAACAAACGTTGGATCGAATAACTATGTTTTATTCGGACGCGGCGTTAATTTTTAATGTTTTTCCAGATGCAACAGATTAATAAAGTAAAATAATAGCGAAATATATTAAAATAGTGCAACAGTATGCTGATCATCTGATTTTTCGGTTTTGCGAAGCTCAGTGTGTTGTAGAGTCAGTTGAACGAGTCAAGAGCGCTTCCGGTCGAGAGTCGAGTCTGAGGGGCGAGCCAATATTTTGGGTCTATCGGAGCGGACGAGCTGCGGACACCTCGCGACGCGCGCAATATGCGATAGCAAAATAGGTCCGGACAGCGCGGTCGACAGTCTGGCAAGGCGAGAGGCGGAATGTTCAGGACGGAACTGGGAAGAAAACATTAAAATAGGTGCCGAAGACGACGATTGGCGTGCCCCTGGTACGCCCCACAAGATAGGCGACGACAGCGCGTTCAAGATAGGGGACGACAGCTCCTACAAATTGGACGAGGAGAGCCTGTACAAGACCAACGACAGCGAACCCGCCAAGGAAGCGAGGGACAAACTAGACCTCCGGTTCTACCGGCACGACTTCGACTCGCACCTGAAGAGCAGGGCCCCCGAGAGCCCCTTCAGACTGCGCGACGAGGAGCTCCACCGCATCGGGGAGACGATCCTGGACAAGGGCTTCAACGAATACTTCAGCTCGAGATGTTTTAAGGAGGACGAGCGGTTCGTCAGCCGAAGGATCGCCGACGAGGCGCGGCTGTTCCGGGCCAGGGGCGAGCGCGCCCTCGAGATAGGGGAAGACAACCTGTACAAGATTGGGGAGAACAGGGGGGGGAAGGGCGTGGGGGAAGACCTGCGTTCGGGATGCTTTAGGCCGGACAAGGACCGGGACAAATACAAGATAGACAAGCCCGAGGAGTTCGCTCGCTATGAGGGGGTGAAGCAGGAGTCGGAATGCCGGCGTGAGGAGGGGATGCCGCACCCGCCCGCGCCGGGGCCGGCCGGCGACGAGCTCGGCTCCACGGACGAGGTGAAGGTGTTCAAGGACGAGGGCGACGGCGAGGACGAGAAGAGGAGCTCCGAGAACCTGCTGGAGGAGAAGTCCAGCCTCATCGACCTGACGGAGAGCGAGGTGAGTCCGAACTCTTGTTTTACTTACCGACTTACGACACTTGATCGAGTCGACGATAAATTGCAGCTGACGCTGCCAAAAATTATATAATTTGTAAATACCACTTTAATTTTACTACCTTTATCATAGAATCAATCGAGTTATTAATGTAAGAGAAAAAATATATTATGAATCCAAACTGGAATATTTTTAATATTTAAAGAATTAACTTTGTGGTCAAACATTTTACTCAATGTTATTAAATATTTGTATATAACCACTTACCGACTTTTCTATGTCTACCGGTTTCGAGACGTACCCGTCTCTTCGTCAGGACAACAATTGAACCAACATGCAAACCTTAATGCAAAACCCACTATACACCTTCACCTTAGTTGTTGCACGAAAATATAAAACCAACACGACATGCCTTTTAATAAGCTTCTCCATTGCACAAGTAAGCAACCATTTGTTTTTTTTTTATATTTAATTTTTTTAAATTTTCTGCGTTCTAAATTTTTTTTTAATATGCTAATATGTGTTCTTGCTCATACTGATCATCGTGGTTTCGGATGTGACAGGGTTTGAAGAACACCTTGTATACAAATATTTAATAACATTTAGGGAATATTTTTTTAAGAGGACTAGGATGTTACATCTGAAGTATAAGAAATACAATTTATTCCATAAAACTTAAAATATAATGTATAATTTCGATACTACGATCGAATTTTGCGAAGATGGTTAGACGAAGTTAGTTGCATTCAATTCGTTTCTTCGTTTAGTAACATATATACAAAAATCAAAAATGTTACCTGTGTGGATATTCGCTAATAAGCGGAATGGGGAATGTTGTAGTACCTACTTAAAGTGGCCACTTAACCCAGCCAATGACAGGTCATAAGCCCTGTAAACGCTCGAATATCCATAATCCTGAATTTGAAAAAATTCTCCCTCATCTCTGTAGGGATATAAATAAAAATATATACCTACTCCCCCTTGGGAGAAATCCAGATTTGTGTATGTACAAATACACGTACCAAAATAATGTTGTGGATTATTATCGTCGATATTGAGAACATTACTGAAAATGCAACCAATTTACACTCTGTGTCATCAATCAAGTAATGTTTGATTTGAAAATGAAGTCAAACCTTAATTTCTCGGACTAGCGTCTCCTCCACAAACCCCTACCCCCTCCTACCAGCCGCTTCCATTGTCCGCGTCTGGTGCGTATCGCTTCGTTGCGTTGGTTGAATACGTTTTTTATCTAATATTTTTGCTGTGGGGTGAAGGGGTATGTGGAAGGGATGGTAGTCTGATAACTTGAAGATTTACTCTATTAACTCTATTAACAAGTAATGAAAAATAGAGTATTTGAATGTTATCCGTTTCGTGGTCTGGTCCTGAAACATCTCAATAGACGTTCAAGATGCATTCAAAGTACTTAAGAATTTTCCATTTTCTATCCTTTGCGGTTGTGGTTAAGACGCTGGACTCACACGGCTCGATTCCCGGCGAGAACACAACACTTGAAAAAGTGATTAAGCTCCCTGGTGTTTTTTTTTGTTTTTTGTTTTCAATATACATAACAGGTAAAACAGAGTATTAAAAAAATGAAGGACATAGCCAAGAAATACATATTATAAGTAAAATTAGGAAACAAAAAAATCCCACAAAGGCATGGCATGGCCTGTTCGTGGATATACAAGAAAATGTTAATGAATTTTTGCTCCTATAATAAAAAGACAGTTGTAATATTTTTGTGTATCATAAGAAAGAGAAAATAAAATATTCTGTAAAAGATTATATTTTATTTTTTTATAGTCATTAAAAAAGCAAATAAAAAATATCAATAAAACATTAAAATATTCCTTATTATTAAAGGGCAATAAAGTGTTCTGTGTGTAATTGGGCATCCTGGCCTGTTGTGGTGCATAAAAAAAACCCATCGTGCTCATTGCCACGAATAGGTTATTTGCTCATTTGTTATACTTGCGTTGAGATTTAGATTATATTCTTCACTAGCATTTTTAATGAAGAACTTCGGCGTCTTTTAAAATTATTTATAGACTATTAAACTAAGCCAAAAATTTGTTTTTTATTGATTTTATGTATCGTATTATCAGCGCTATGATTTTTTAAAGTTTTGCATTTATGAAAATACTTCGCGTGTGCCGTCCAAGTTCTCTTCCGCTTCTTCGCGGTAAGTTCAATTGGTTCGTCGACGGTTAGTAAACCGGAATCTAACACAACTCTATTATCATTGGTTGATTCACATGAACTAGTGACGTCGATCAGAGTAGTTCGTTTTTATTTTTAAAAAAATAATATTTTTAAGAAACTTAGCTGAATAATTTGATGCTCTTATTTTTATCGCTCTTAAGAAAACATTTTTGTGGCTAATTTCCCGTAGGGCTGAAGTTCATCATTATACATTATTTATTTATTTCGACGGCTTACGCCTTTGACAAAGTATAAAATAATATTGTAAAACAATTGTAATGAAACGAAACACCTGTACACATAAAATACATAAAATAAAATTAGCAGAAAATAAAGTTACAATAAAGGAAAATGAAATAAGAAATGATAACATAGGTATGCAGCAAATTAACAATAAATAAAGAGAAATATAAAAAGTATTGACGTAAGAGGCGATTTATCATAGTATAAACAGTAAAACGAGTATAACACTTGGTACATATTTATAATTTAGAATAGAAGTATTTGAAAAGTATTGATTTTAATTTGTATAAAGATAAATGAAATAAATCTAAGTCTCCATGTTTGTTAGCTAACATGTGGAGCCGTGGAATAGGCGAGTATTTAGCATAGTTCGAACTATGCAAATCAACAGCAAAATAAGTATTTTGTCTCGTCCCACGCTGTCTCACATAAAAATTCACACAATTTAAAAGTTCGGATTGTCGAGAACATTATTTAATAACTTGAAAAGCAGCACTGAATCTAAAATTTCCCTTCTATCACTAATACATATTAATTTTAACTGCTTCATTAAACATTTATAGTTTAGCTCTTCAAGTGGGATGATTAATTTGAAATTCATAAATCTTAAAAACGTGTGTTGGACCTTCTCCACGCTGTTTATATGGGTAACATAATGAGGAGATCAAACTGAGGACCCATAACTTGCTTCTTAATTGGGTCATGTTTGTTTTTTAATGCATCAACAGACTTAAACTCTATGTATAAAATGTTTTTAGAATTCAAATATTTTTAAAAAATCTTGGCATAAAAGTAATAATGTCCGCGTGGAATTATCACTGTACGTGCTTCTATGGAAGATTAGTTCATTGGATGCAACATTTCAAAACAAATGATTAGGTTGTTCTATTTTCATGAGCAAAATGTTATTTGTCTTGCTTTGATCGTGCCTTATCTTCAAATAGTAAAGCGCATGTGTCTAATGTGAGCTGTTTTACTTAGTGTTTATTTCAGGGTCAAAAAGTTGTGACCGACCGAAGTTTCGGCCAGTTTTAGCTAATTAAATTTTAAAAAACATACTCAATATGTAACAAAAAAATCATTTATGGGAAGATTACGAAATGTGATAGATTTAAAAAGTAGTATTCTTAAAAATGAAACAATAATATGTCCACACATAAATTACTGTTCTTCCATTTTTTTTATGTAATGAAGGAGAAATTTAAAATATACAAATCCTTAAAAATAAGGCGATGAGGATTATACTCAAAAGAAATATATATTCTAAAGTAAAGCAACAAATTAAATATAATGTAGCAATTTTTATGCATAAAATAATTAAGGGGATGAATGAAATAAAAACAATAATAAAATTTAACCAACAATGTCATACATATGAAACAAGGGGTAAAAAAAGATAAGATTACCAATGATGAGAGAAACAGAATCTCAAAACTCATTGTACAAGGGGTTGAAGCTGTACAATGAGTTACCTGAAAAAATATAAAAATTGAAATATTTAAAATCAATTTGAAAAAATATGTTATTGAGAAATTTTGATAAAAAAAATGTAATATTATTAATAGTTTAAGTATTTTTAAGTAAGTCTTAAGATGTTACGAACTAACTTAATAAAGCATTAACTGTCTTCTGTATGCGGATGATGCCGTGCTTCTTGCTAGCAGCAAAGAAGACCTTCAATTCTTGGTAACAAAAGTCTACGATGTATGCACGAAAGGCGATTTGCTTATGAATGTTGATAAATCGAAAGTGATGGTTTTTGAAAGGGATGAAAATATAACTAAATGTGAGATCAGCGTGAACGGAGATATTTTGAATCAGGTAGAAGAATTTGTGTACCTGGGAAGTATGTTTACTAGGGACGGAAAGGCCGAGAAAGATATTGAAAGGAGGGTGAGTGCCGGGAACAGGGTGAACGGTGCACTAAAATCTACTTTGGCAAACAAATGTTTATTGCAGGAGGCTAAACTTGCAGTTCACAACGGAGTTCTAGTGCCAACTCTACTGTATGGGAGCGAAGTATGTAATTGGAAAAATGATGATGAAAGTAGTTTGAATGCTGTCGAAATGCGATCCCTCAGGCGAATGTGTGGTAAAACGATGTATGATACCTTTCAACCCCTGTATAAATGTTATCTATTGTTGTTTTTATTAATAAACAAACAAAAAACATAATTAAATAGGTACAAACGAATCTAATGAATGCCAATTCACTATAATTTTACCGTGCCGTTTAGATTAAGATGACATGTGTGAAATAGGCTATTCTCCGTCGGATATCATGCGGCTGGTTTGTTTATTTGGAAATTCTTGTAATAATGAACATACTGTAGAGTAAAAGACCATAGTAAGATTAGCATATTAGTGGCCTGAAGAAGAGACGAGTAGGTCTCGAAACCAGTAGGCATTGAAAAGTCAGTAAGTGGTTATTTATTCATGTTTATTGAAATGTTTGAACTCAAAGTCATTGCTTTCAATATTAGTATTATAATAAACTTATAGTACTTGCAAATAAAATGTTCACCTTCTCAAATATTCAGGATGTGAAGTTTCAATACACCTTCTATTCTTTATTTACTATTGCCCATTCAACAATTCTAGCCCCTTTTCCATTTGATCAATTCACAATAATTCAATTAACCCAACACAACAAACAAATTGGCGAACAAGAAACTTCTCCAGAATCTTATTGATGTATTGAAGTCCCTATAAAGGACCGCTCTCGGATGTTTCTCACTGTTGTGACAGGACCCAAAAGAGCCGAAATTTCATCGGAAAAAATCGTCATTGGATACGCGCTACGGAGGATCCTAAATCTCGGCTTAACTTGTCAATCTTATATTTCGTTTATGTATGAATCGTTCGAAGACCTCTAGCATTTTGATAATTTGCAAAAAAAACTTTTCGTAATTCTACTTGTCACGCGTTTTAAATCTTATTGGTTTGATTAAGAGTAAGATAAAAAAATATGAATAAATAAAAATAAATAAACAAATAAATACCGAGGTAAGATACAGATAGTACAGAAGGCAAGTATACCGTCTCGATATAAACAGATGAAGATAGCGTCCACAATTGAACGTAGTCATGCAGAAAGCAGACAGTCCACAATTTTGAAAAAATGAGATAGTGATGTTATCAGATGCAGTAAGGTCAGTTCTATGTTCTGCTAAAAACAGCCTGACCACTTTCTGAAAATGGGGTTGATTAGAAAAACGCCATTTCTCAATTTGCAGAAAATACCCACAGAACTAGAAAGATCTTGCGGTACAAAACTGGTCAAATACACAACTAGATTCTTGTTTGTAATAATATTTTTAAAAAAACGTATTCATTGTTTATCATTTGTCAAACTCAAAAACATGCCAACTGTTGTGAGATTTGATTATTTTTATATTTTCAAAAAAGTGCTATTATCTCGGTTTTACTTTTTTTAAATTATTTTTTTTTAAATCTTAAAGTAGGGCACACATATCATACGTATTGTTATGTGTGTTCTAATAATAACATTGCAAATATATTTAATTTATAAATTGTTTATCACATATGTCTTGACCATTATTTTAAATTTTGATATGTTTTTTTCTTCATAAATATTTTTTTCCATTTCGTAATACTTTTTAATTGCTTTAAATAAAATTGAATTTTGTGACTTTGCCTTTTTCCTAAATGGATGTCTAATTTTGTTCTTTTCTCTAGTATTGTGATCGTGTTCATGCTGGTTCCGATCAATTTTTTTCCAAAATTCTGTTTTTTTATTAGAGTTTATAATTCTATGAACAAATATCATTGTATTGTAAAATATTCTTTGTTTATATGTTAATAATTTCATTTCATTTACCATAGACTTTACCCTCGTGTATCTGTTTTTTTTCAAAATGATTCTAAAGGCTTTATTTTGTAATACAGTTAGTTTATCTATGTTTTCTTTGTTTGATAAAAATAAAATGCTACTACAGTAGTTAACGTGTGGTTCAATAATTGCTTTGTAAATAGTTTTGCAAGAGTCCTTATCAATAAATCTTCTGATCCTTCCCAAAATTGATATTTTTTTTGCGATCTTATTTATTACCATCTTAGCGTTTTGGTGAAATGTAAGTTTAGAATCCAACATTTCACCTAAATATTTCAGTGACTTTTTTATGGCTGGCTGCGTTCTGCATAACTACGTTCAATTGAGGCCCCAGAACAAAGTTTTGTAGAGTGCCATTCGAACCTCGGACCTCTGATGCGCGAGTCCGCGAAACTAGCCACGGAACCACGGCGCGATAATTATAAATTTTAAATCAGCTATCCCTAAATACATTAATCCCATGTACGATTCTCCTTTGCGCCTACCTGTTTTATTGTTAGGAATATTTTTCTCCAAATAAACACGCGGCCGCATACCTGGCCCCTCCGCTGCCCTCCCCATGCCGGCCCCCTCGCCCTCACGCCCATTGATATCCCATCTTGTTCTAAACCTGACACGCCATACTACACCTGCTTCCTAGCTGCCGTCTACCTGTGAACACCTTGACTAGGAAAAACATATTTTTGATTTAAGTATGAAAAAGCACAATTAAAATATTACTGGAAAGCGTAAAACACATTCATAAACCCATTTTTTTTTTTTTTATCGGGAAGCCAACAAATGATTTTTAAATTTATATTATTATTAAATTTAAATATGCCAATCGAAGCCAAACTGGCATTGTCCTGGGGGACTCTGTCAGCTGCGCATAGAGAAACGTTATTATAAATATTCCTAAGGAATACAAACTCTATGCAGATTAAGGCGGGGGGAGGAGGATGTATGGACAGAAGCCAACACGTCGTCCCCACCCCTCAGGATCCCCTCAATGCCTCTGTTTTTTTTTAATTCAAAAAAATATGTTCACAAAAACATTTTCTTAAAACTATAGTAACATAACAAACATAATTTACACAAAACATAAGTAAAAACACGGATATTTACATTAAGAGAACGACGTTGGATAAAGAAGGACTCCCTGGGTGGTCAGAGGCAGAGGATCCGAATACCACCCCCGTAAGGGGGGACAAAACAAAAGAGCGTGTGCGTTCCGCTCGGAAGGAAGCACAGTCCCAACTGAATGAGCATCCCACAGGAACAGTTGCCTGTCCCATCATATTTTACCCACCTAGGCGTCCGCGCGTCTGAGGAACTCCCAACGCGATACCCAAGTCCGGACAAACTGACGGAAGAGTGCGAAATTCGTACTGTTGGCCGTCAGATCCGCATTCCACGCTGGTCGCATGACCCCTGTCAGACCATTCAGCATCTCATCTCTGGCATCATCTAATAGCACACAGTGCCACAGGATGTGTTCTAAGCTAAACTGGCAGTGCACAACGGAGTTTTAGTCCTAACACGTATGCATGGAAGTGAAACATGGAACTGGCAGAGAAAGGATGAAAGCCGAGTGAACGCGAGGGAAATCAATGTATGACAGGGTTACGAATGATGAAATCAGGCGAGAGTGTAAATCTGAGTCAAGTATAATTGATAAGATTAAGAAAGGGTCTCTGAGATGGTTTGGTCACGCAGAACGAATGGACGACGAAAGAATGGTAAAACAAGTATATTGGGCGAAAGTGACGAGGACGACCAAGGAAGACGTGTCATGATCAGAATCACCAAAATCTTAAGTCTGGTCATGTCAAAAGCAGACAGAACTGAAGGGTATGTATGACAAGATGTATGAATGTGGAAGAAGATAGGAATATATGCTAGGATAGACGCGTGTGGCGGTCAATTCTCTCTGCCTACCCCTAGGGGGAAATGGCGTGATAGTAGTAGTAGAGTACATTTAATTTGCCGATGATGCGGTTATAATGGACGATTCAGTCACGGGTCTTTAGGCTACTGTAGATAGCCTAAATAGGTAATCCGCATGCATGGGTTTAAAAATCAATATTGCGGAAACCCATA